>NW_017298743.1:1556053-1583937 GCF_001594075.2 Trachymyrmex cornetzi
TATATATATATATATATATATACACACATATATATATACATATACCTAATGTTAAAATTTCTCTCTCTGGATTGTATATTGACAAAAATTCTTATTGTATGTACGTAATATTCATTTTATTTAAGGTAAATTACATCAAATTTTTAGAATAACCTTTTAAATTATTAAGTATTCAAATTGATCGTAAAGTTATTACACTGCGCTTGCTTAGCGCCGAAACACTACCGTGTCTCCAGGTAAAATCAATGTAATTTAGACCCGGAGTCGGGTTGCACATTTCGACCGATTTTACTTATCGCCATCTCTATTCCTTTTGTTTCATAGCATTTAGATTGCTCACGGAAACAGAACGATCGAGTTCGAGGGACGATGTTAAACGTAAATCATACAGGGCAGGGCTGTAGGGCTATAAAACTTTGAAACATATTGCCTCACGTTCACTGTTTACTGAGTTTTATTATTATTATTAATATTATTTGAATATTAGAAAAAGTAATAATTCAAAATATATTTAAAAAAATATATTTAAATATATTATATACTTCTATATATATTTATATATATTTATATATATATATAATATTTACACATATTTAATAATATTTAATATTAAAAACATTTTTTTAATTCAATGAAAATTGTTTTGAAATTAAGATTTTTTTTCCGTGTACATTGCACACTTAATTAACATACCTGTTTTATTTTGAATTGTTCCTTTGTTTGTTTAATCTAAATAATATTAATAATAATAATAAAACTCTATAAACAGTGAAGGCGGGGTAATATGTTTCAAATAGGGATACACCGTAAAATTACCGGATACCAGATATTAAATATCCGAAAAGAATATAACATCGGATATTCGATAATTTTTTGAATCGGATATCTAACATTGTCCGGATATTCGGCTATATTTCGGGAAAATGTCTTTAAAAAAAAAGCTCAGTAAGAAAAGAAAAAAGAAAGCAGAAAGAACTGTACCAATACAAATGATAACTGTAGAGAAAAAAATTGTAATTTTGCAATAATTTATAGAATATTATAGAATTATGAGTATGCATGCTTATTTATAGAACATTTATATAATAAAAGATCAACAATTTAATGATATAACATTTCAACCGGTTATATTCCCGGATACTGACATCCGACTATCCGGTCAAATAATAAAAAAGTGCCGGATAATACCAGATACTTTTTGGATATCCGGTGCATCCCTAGTTTCAAATCCATACAGTCCCTGCGATTTACAGCTAATATCATCCCTAAACTTGATCGTTCTGTCTCCGCGCGTAGTCTAAATGCTATGAAACAAAAGGAATAGAGATGACGATAAGCAAAATCAGTCAAAATGTGCAAGCTGGCTCCAGGCCTGGGCCATAACTTTTACATATTCGTTGCAATATTAGTAAAAGTTGAAATTTCTGTTTATCTTTAGCAGATTACGATGATAGATTATTAAGATACAAATGTAATGCGCTTTATTTATATTTTTTAATTATTAGAATCTAGCTTCATAAGTAAAAATTAGATAACAATTTTGTGTAACAATTAATGAGGTTTATTACATAAGAATTCAAAGTAATACAAAGAACTATGTATATAATAAAAGAAAACCGTGGCTTCCTTGGCAGTAATATATTAACAAGAAAGACGACATTTAATCTGCTTAACGTAATTTAACAAAAAGCCGTCGCTGAGGAAGTTGTTAACGAAGAAGGAAGTAAAATAGTTCAAACATCCGCCATTTCAGTTACTTACGAATGTTATTATCCGCAATAAAGCGGGACGCTTTACCGCGCCAGCTGTGAAAAATTCACGTTGTCCTTATTCTCGTCTCTCAAATCCAGACATCCTAATTAAAAAAGTTCTTTAGCAAGGGTGCACAATTTAAAGAAAACACATGGCACTTGCAAGAACTTGCGCATTAAACGCGATATCAAACGTTCGCAACAAAAGACTGTGGTAATTGCTTCATTGTACTTCGTCTTTATTATTTTATAATTATTGACGCATCCATTATTCGTTCCGCACGGCGGTTTCTCATCAATTTCTCATTAATCCATTTGACCAAATACAAAGCCAATATGATTCATATAATTCATACGATATGTTGTGTTAGTAATAACTACTTCGATCGTTATAATGTCTTCTTTTTTTATTTCTGAATTATTATCCAACACGCTGCTCTTCATAAAATGCACTATCATTTGTTTGATAAAATGGAAAGCGACAATGATCGACAAATAATATCAGCACGTTAATGTTTATATTATAGCAACTATATATCTGTAACACAATGCCTCTGGTAATAAGCAAACGTTATTCTTTTAAATGAATAATACTTTTAAATAAGTAACTTTTAAATATTTTTTAATAAATAAGAAATGAAATGTTATTTAATTGCACCACCATAAAAGTCAACAGCTTGTAAAATGCAGCAATGTCTATTCAAGAGTGCGATTCACGGATAGGTGAGATTTCTGTTAAACCTTGTGTCCATGATGCTAAAAATCATTCAGAAATTTGGATGGAGAAAGAATTAATTAACAAATTACACCTGACTAATTAGGTCAATTGACCGATTGATCAATTCTTTTTTCATTCCAGATCTCAAAGTGATTTCTATTATAGCATTATAGACACAAGGCTTTATAGAATTTACAAACCATTGGCGCAACTCAAAGACTAACGCGGGTAACGACCTAATTTCGAGTATTCAATCCAACGAATTTCGGAATTAATCATTAATTAGAACGCGCCGCACCATCAAATGGACGTGCAATTCCGCGGCCTCTTCATCATTTCCGCCAGCTACATTTTCACGCTGGGTCCTCACGACCGATCGCGCAGTAATCGTTACACAACCCAATAATGCAACGCTTCCACCCTGTGGCCACCTCTCTTTCGAATGTAAACCCCGTAGGGTGCGTATATACATGTGCATGTACATGTGCGAAGGAGATGACTGCGGGGGATTGCACGATGCCAGAAACTGCAGTCTGGAAACGAGATTCTTGTCCGACCCTTCGCATGAGCAATAAGAAGTACGAAGAAAGAGGGCACCCTGCGAAATCCAAGGCGATAAAGTTGAGCGTCGTTAATCCGTTCTGCATTCAAGAGACGCAGCGTCGCTTAAAGACAAAGAAAGAGTGAACGAAAGTCGAAAGTAAACGAGACGATAGAACAAGAGATTGCAATTGCAAGATCGTACATTTATATTGAACTTAGCGCCTGTATTCATAGTCCGTTCTTATATACAATTTCAAGACAGTTTAAGTATCAAGATATTAATATGGCTCTATGATTGATTTACGACATCTTTCAGACTGTACTTAAGACGATCTTAAATATAAGACCCGACTATGAATACCGGTCTTATTGTTACACGTAAACTACATCCATGCTGCAGAGGTGCAGACGTATCTTTTGAACATTTCTATGTATAATATGTCAAGGAATAGAAACTCTCTCTGCACTTTGAAGCATTGAAAACAACGTTTAACATGAAGGAGGAATACAACAAAGATGTGAAAGTAGCAAGAGAAATTCTAGAAGTAAAGTTGAATGTAATTAATTTGTTTTCTTTATTGTTCGAAAATGATAGGAAATTTCTTAGTAAGTAGTTTGATTAAGAAATTAAATAAAATATTTATGGAATAATTTCAAGCTACTTACTTAGTAAATGAAAATGCGAAAATAATATCATAAATAAATACGTAAATAAGTAATAACGTGAATAAATATAGACATTAATAATATATAGAAGATTTAAGATAAGAAAAATGCCTTACGATCATATTATCTGCCTACGATCTTATTATTCTAATCAGCTTACAGAGAATAGTCACTAAGGGTGTTTTTACATCCCTGTAGCGAAAAATATAAATTGTAAAATATTATTTTGTGTAGATATATTATTTAATACGTAATAATCGTTTATGTAAAACAAATTAAGTGATTACTTCCGGATTAAAAAATTAACCATAAATATTTTAAGAAAGATTTCTTAAATTTTATGTAAAGCATGTATTTTTATTATTTCCGTTAATTTTTACTAACCCTATTTTCCATAGACAATATTTCAATGCACATATCTAAAAAATTATTGTATTATAAAAGATATTATTCTTTCTTACGTCGACAACGCGAAAGATCAAGTACTTGTAAAGTATATTCAATCTTCCACTATATTTACTCTTCGCCTAAACTATTCATCTAACACTAGAACATACTTTATAGTAGAGAATATCTTCGAAGTATATAGTCTCAAAGCTGGTCGAGCAGAAGGACGAAGAACACCACAATGTAGCTTCAGCGAGTTCGAGGACGGATTACGTACGTTCAACTTTGTCTCTTCAGGTTTTGCTTCTCCACTGTACATCCTTCTTCTTCATCTTCTTCCTCTATAGATCCTTCTTCCTTCACTTCTCACAAGCATTTGCAAGAATTTTAATAATAAGAGACAGTAGCTTCAAACTCCTTTTAAACACTAGTTGTTATTAAGTATTCCCGAGCCATTAGTATGAATATATGTCGTATCTTATTACAATGAGAAAAAAATAATTGAATAAATAAATCATAAATTAAGAAATGTATGATTATCCTTCTATAAAATTTCTACACACATAAAAATATTAAAAAATCGATATATATAACATTTTTTTATTAGGATTTTTATATAAGACATCTAAAGTCTCTTGATATAAGAAATTAAAATGTTAACATTTAACAGGACAAAAATTTGTAATTTTATGAGATAAACATGAAACGCGGCCACAACGAATCTTGTGGATAGATATCATGGATTGTTACATTGAAGAATTCCCGAAACTACATTTTAAATACTATCTTCAACCGTCCTCTGTAGCAGTACCTGCCGACATCAATGAGGCAACAGCTCGAGGAGAAAACCTTGAAGGAGCGATAAAAGTGCATTATTTCAATAACCGAACCGATTCTTCCGAGCCAGCGGCCCCCGACGACAGGAAACAACATCCTCTGGCAGCCGGCCAGGCGGTAAAGAAATGCCGAAATCCCGTCTTCCCAATAATCGGATGTGTTCCTGCAGTGTTCCTGGCACAATGCAGTTATCCACTTCAATGAATTTATCCCTTTCTCCGACGACCCATCTACCCCGCTGCTCTACTCAGTATCTTCAACCCTTACTAGATTCTTCAAACTCGGCTTCCTTCCGGGATTTGTTGGCCTCATACTCTATGTTTGTCTCATAAAATTACAAATTTTGACCTGTCAAATGTCAACATTATAATTTGAAATGTCAAGAGGCTTTGGATATTTTGTAACTAATCAGAAAATGTACACTTTATGCACAAAATAATTTGAATCGACGAAACTTTTTTAGAAACTTTTTAAATTTAAATTTTATTTTATATTAATTTTCATTATTTGTTATTTATTTTGTAACGTCGCTCACGTATAATGAGAATAATTATAATGTAATTAGGAACATTTATAATGACATAGTGTTTCTCAATTTTTCTTCTGACTTGCTATCATTTTAATTATTTAGGATATTAATTGACTAATTAAATGCTCTGTGAATATAAAAATCATTTAAGTTTCTAAAAATGCCCCATTATTATCAATTTATTGAATAATTGATGGTAATAATCGAATCTTTTTTACACGTATGTAAAAAGTGCAAATTTGTAATTTGTTCGGGAAAACAAACAATACATTATTACATCCGTTTCTTGTAATATATACATAGAAAGAATCGGGTGACAGACTTTTCTGCATGCATCCTGTGAATTTACCTTTCCGAAAACTTCAAATATAAAGCGCATCTTGTACTTTAGCTGCAAGCTGAATCCGGATATAGCCATAGTGCTGCGGCACATATTCGCTTTATCTTCTTTTCGAAAACCCCTGTTGCCCTCATTGGCGTCTTTAAATTGCAAGTGGTTTAGGGCTGACCTTACGTTTCGTGATACGTGTACAAAATATTTTGTACGCTGATGCATTCCTTCTCTTGGCATTCCGTACTCGGTTCCCCCCTTTGGGAAGACTACGGTTCTCTTTATAGATCCATACGACGGAAACGAAACCGGTGCGCAATATATCCCATTGTTGAATCAATTTGCAAACTTCGAAACCATTCGTGTCTCGCAAGATAAAACGTTGCTAGTGAAAGTTATATTTCCGGCGAAACAATCTGCCATGGTTACTAAATTTACTACATAGTTACTTCTTATACGATAGGGATAGTCAAGTATTGAAGCATAGGATGTTATATAAACTCTTTATATTCTTTATTTTTCCTAAATTATCTCTACCTCGTGTTACAGCTGGATTGAGAATGTATACGATAATGAGATTTACATAAATAATAAATATTTTTTTACTTTTTATCCACAAACTCGTAAAAAGCCTATTACTAATGGAAATACATAACAATTGTGCTACAAAGTAACAGAAATCGAAATGAGAATTTTACATTTAAATTGGTCGCAATAAACTCGACTGTTCTCCGAGCGTATAATGAAGCTTTAAAATAGTTTGCAGGACTGTTATCGCGAAAAGCAAAAAAGAATAAATAATCAGATTTCGTATAAGCAAGAACTAATCTGCATTTTCGACGAGGTAATAAACGCAACAGCAGCAGCGTTTTGTAGACTGAAAAACAGTTTCTGTTTATGAGAGAATATCGCGAGACTGAGTAACAACAACTACCATGAACCCTCATTACCGCGAACCTGATTTTAATGAGAAGGAAAATTGTTCGGAACTTTAATGATAGAAAATGTTCGGTCCGTAGATTTTCGATACTTCGCGGATAACGATTTCATTGAAACGCGAACGGACCAGTATGGCCGAAGTTAAAGGTTAAGGAGGCGTGAACTTACGACAATTGGATGCCAAAAGCAAACGTATGAAGCTATCGGAAAACTTCCGGATATCTACTATTCTTTTTGGACCCTCTTTGAGAAAAAAAAGTAATTTATGGCGGTTCAGCCTTTTCTCATTTTCGCGATGTGTCGAGGAAAGGATAAGATACTTTCAAAAATACTTTTTTTATTTCTTCAACTCAAAAGTACGACATCCAAACAAATGCAAGAATGTTCCCTTAGAATACCTTGATCAATTGAAATGTATATTAGTTTCAAAGTACTATTACTATTCTTCTTTTAATTCATGAAGATAACTTTATCTAAATAAAAAAAAATATTAATATTCTTTCTTAAAAAAATTACTGCTTCGTTAAAAATATGTATTTATATAAAGAAGCTAAAATAATTCTAAATGTAATTTATTTTTAAAATAAATTATGTAAAGAATTATTATTCCAACATTTTTTTTTTTAGATAATTTTGATTGTATGGCACTTCTTTTTTTCTTAATTGATTTATTCGTATGTCGGTTTTGTTTCTAATTTATTATTGAAGCTAACATAAGTTATTAATATTAAATGTGTATATACTTTTAAAAATATTAATAAATTTGATTACTTTATAGGAAATATATCAAATTTATTAATAAATATTAAAATAAAGTAATAAAATGTAAAAAATATTTATACTGCACTTCGTTATTGTTGTATAACGATTTTACTTGAAAAGTAGATATTTTATATCACATGTAGAAATCGCAATTTCTCAATATTTTTTTATTCCTAAAACAAGCCAAAATATTTTTTTCAGATCTGTCGAGAAATGAGGAAAACAAAAATCTGCAAAAAATACGAAAAAAATTTTAATTTACTAAAAATTGTTTAAAGTTTGTTGAAAATTAATTTTCGATTTTATTCCGTGACGTATAATATCTTGATACTTTTAATTACATTTTGATAAATATTTTAAAGTTAACTATTTAAATATGGCCAACAGCAAGTTTTAATTTTCTCAACTATTCCGTTTAATAAATCACTTTCGTAATTAATCGGCATTTTTGTGTGGAATTCCCGTGCTCAGTGGAAATTATTTATGTAATTATTAACGTTAATAGGAAGCGAGGATTAAGAAATGAGAAGATAATAGTCGACCAAATTCATATATGAATTTCGAAACGCAAACGAATTCCACGACAGCTATAGAGGCAGAGTTTGAGTTTCGAGGATGTTGGAACGTATCCAGACAGCGTCTGAAATAACGTCTCCAATATTCGGCAGAATTTCATGCGTATAGCCTTATTGTCTTCGGTCGAATATATCTATCGGTCATCCTTTCGATGTTCAACTTTCAAGATCGGACATCGAATTAAAGTCTGGTAATGTCCGGTAATGTATATATTTAGCATATCTCTTCCACAAAGTTGAACCCACATCTGTTTGCATTTAAAATTATGGTACGACTACGAATAAAGCGCGACGAGAATAATTTACGTGTTATAAAATTACATTGTGTTGTATATGCTGCAGTTATTGTTAACTGTTTGAGCGTACACCAACTACTACAATTAATTAGTTAAGTGTGCACGGATGGACAGAGAGAATAATATATATGCTACTATAATTTCCATTTAATGTAATAATAAGTAATAAAATACAATGATTTGGAAAGTTCGCGAAAAGCCAGTTAAGCAAAATTACATGTACATTGTGCATAATACTAATTTATGTTATAATAAAGATAATTTACAGTCTTTAATTACAATAATATCATTATATATTATGTAGTAAAGGAAAATATTCCAAGCATAATAAACACCGGATAATATCATATGCAGTTTACGCTAATGTGATATCACCGTACTTTTTAGTTGTTATTTTTAGTGAAGAGACGAACTCTCAAGAATGTCATTTGTTCGGCAGATTATGTTGGCCGCAGGAGCAGCAGTCCATAAACAACCGATAAAACCACGGTAAAATCCCCCCTTCAACCCTCTTCGATCTGTCCGATCGTCCTTTCTAGTGTCTCGCTTAAGGCACCCCCGTTCCAAATTTAATCAATCTCGATAACAAATGTACACGCTTGTCAATAACACGTCTCGGCTCTCGCGCGTACGATAAAAGTGCCGCGATAAACGTACCGCGGATATCGAATATGGCTCGCATTTTCGCCCGTGACGCTTTCGCTTGCTGATCCACCCCGACGATCGAGTGGGCGATCAATCGATCCCCGGAATCTCCCTCGCTTCCTTCGCTAAACCAACGCCGAAGTAGTATCCCCCGTATCCCTGGCGTTCCGCACATGCACAACGAACGCGCGTGCAATACGCGCACACACACACACACACACACATATCTACGCAGCACATAGACAACCGCGATGTTCCCAGTTTTCCCTGGATCTCAGAGGAGGAGATTTCCGCGCGCGCAGGTGTCCCGCGGCGAAGATTCCCGAAGGAGATTTCCTGGGAAGTCTGACGCGAGAGTATCGCTTCTCCAGCGTGTGAGATTGCGTTGGGTGTGCTTTTTCCCTTCCCCGCTATGCCGCCCGAGCGATTTCCCTCGGTCCCAATGGTCCCTCTTCCTTTTGCCGTCGCGACGGAAGAAGCAACGTCGATGCAGCGACACGGATAGAAGCAGACAGGGAAGTAATGCGGGGGATCGTGGAAGATTGAGAAAGGCGGAATGGGTAGGGAGGATGATGGATATGCACTTTATTATGTTACAGCGATTCTAGAAAGTAGTTTTAGAAAAACTATCTTTGCGAGCAATTAATGCATCCTACAGTGTGAAGGACGCATAATGTATAAGAAAATCAACCAATTAGAGTTCTTTTGTGAAAAGAAAAGACTCTGATTGATCAATTCTCTTATGGACTTTCTACACTATGCTGTTACCTAAACTTTAAGTCTTAAGTCGTAAAAAATTGACCAATTACGAATGTGAGAAGAATAATCGATTATAATTGATTAGTTTCTTATAGCTTAAAGAGATAGTATCTCAATTAGATAGTATTACAATTAGATAACATCTTATAAAAGCGGGAGTACAGAGTCTTACATTACGTATAACACATAATGCATAAGGAAATAAACTTATAAAAATCCTTCATTTCCTTTTTTCTACGAAATAAAAGACTCTGATTGATTGATTTTATTATGCCTTATGCGTTCTGCATTATCCAAGAATCTGTGCTCCTATTCTTATTGTAAAAAGGTCCATTATGCTTTTGCATTATGCGTTATGAAAGTCTGTGCTCCAGCTTTGAGTTTAGTGAAAGGAAAAAAAATCAGTTCCTTTCGATATCTATTAGGATGCTGTAACGAACAATAACAATACTTTTCCTGGGCATGTACGTTTTCAAAATATTTTGATAAAGGTCACCAATGTTAACAAGCTAAGATACTTGTACCAAGGTAGAACAATGAAAATGTTCACTCGCTTGTATAATTGAAAAACAGAACGGTCAATATCGAAGCCCTTGTACTCGACGTTCTCAATATTGGAGATTGGCAACTTGTTCCGATTGTTTGTCCCCTCGAGGACTACGTCTTTGTGTAAAACCGCAGCTGGTACTCGGACCAACTGAATCAAATACGCGAGAACTTCGAATTTTCAGTCGCATCCTCCGAGCCTCGGCGCTTCTTCTATTTTCACCGATATGTCGTGTCGGTGAAGCGTAACGCCGATACACGGGAAGTATTGGTATCAGGACGAAAGAATGCTTCCTACTATCGACGGAAAAGCTCACGCACGAATCGACGAATGGCGATAAATGTGGCAGCGATTGGGAGCGGGTCAGTGGATGTTTCTGCCTCATTCGCTTCTCTTTTCTTCTGCGGCAAACTGTACATATATGCTAGAGATAAGGCAAGAGATATTTAATTTTTCCATTACGATAAGCGCATACAAAAGATGTCTGAAAGATTATTTCTCGCTTTCTTCTGCGGGAGAATTCAACTCAAGTGAAAGCACTTCTTCCCTGGCAAGAGGTGTAAGTTGACGTCAATGTACATACATATTGATTTTCTCTGTGGCTCTTGAATCCATTATCTTGTAAGATAAGAAAGATTTAATCCAATGATTCTCATGATTCAATTCGTTTAAGCATCTCATACGTAGTTTATAAGATTAATATTTTGTATACAATAGATATGGTACACTTTTAGCAATTCATAAGTTAAAAGACCAGCAAAGCGTTGAAAGAAAATAAATTCTTTGAATCCTTTTTCAAAATCTCTATGTATGAGTTTAGTTTCAAAAGTTTCCTATCCCCTTTATATTGAATATAAATTATGAATATCGATGTATATAAATAACTAGGTACATTGGTCCCTTATTTCAAAAGTGACATAACTTAAAAAACGTGATTTTAGAATTATTACCGTAAATGTATATAAATTAATCTATTTTTCGCATCGGGATGCCAGACAATTATTGATAATGCAGGCAACTGGACAAATTATTATTAATAAAGTACAGTTTTTATTAAGTAATCGAATAAATAAATATTACTCTATTAATCACTACAAATAAACTAACTTAACTTCATAAAAAATCGTCAAAATTATCACAATTCAAAAAGGATAGTTAAAAAAAAAATTGTCAAAATTGTCGCAACTTAGAATGAGTTTTTTAAGGATAGTGAAACAAAAATGACATTTGATCATGTTAAGAATATATTTTTTTACCGACACTATATTTATCAAAAAATTTTTAAGAAATGATTTTTTCTCTTTTCTAGGGAAATTTAATTCTTTTAGTTGTGTTGTTTTTTTCGAAATAAGGGAACAATATCATCTTTATATGATTATGTAAAAAATATATATTATTTATATCAAGAACACATTAAAAATATATCGAACTAAATAAACTGTATTCGTGGAGATTGATTTAATTTGTACGATAAACATTTCCTCAAACTGCGTTAAAAGATTACAGGAAAGCCTATATCTGAAGATTAAAAATGAATGCAAACTTAATTTGATAAAGAAGAAATATGTAATGCTTGAAGAATATATAATGCGACGATCTATTTGGCCATTTTTCCTGGCAAGCGAATATTTGATGTGACACTAGTAGCGCGGATTAATATTTACAAACCATAGATCGCGCACGTCGTCTAAACCAATATTTCACGTTGTCCCGAGAATGGCTGATTTATTTCGCCTTCCTGGCAATAGTATGTCGTTCGCTTGGAAATAGACGGCATATCACGTAGGAATAGCGACTTGTAATACATAATATGAAAATAATATTAAAGAGATTTGAAAAATTTACACATAGTATTCTTTCTCCATGGACGATGAAACTTAAAGAAACTTAATCCAAATAAATTTGCTTATAAAGCTCTCATTATTTCTATCTCGACTTAAATGGGAAAACTTCGCTGAAAATGGATTACTTGCTGAAACGTTTACCGCTTGCATTTATCCGTAGACAGAAGACAAAAATAACGGATTATTACGTTAAAGGAAAATATGATGGCAAGAAAAGTAAGCTGTATTCTGCGCATATACACATCAACTTTATAAATTAAATTTCTACAAGAGAAAGGATCTTATTTTCGGTCGAAGCAGATCTTAATGCTTAATAATGTACATATGCAAATTTTTACAAATATTTTTACCAATTTTTTAGATCTACAAACTGCGTGTCAATTCAGACTTGAAAAACAATCGCAAATCAAAACCGAAATATTAATATTTCTAATTTAATTGATCATTAATCTAGTAATAACGCCAAGAAGCATCTTAAAATTTGAAGAACTTTTTGCGAAAAACATCGCTTTAAATTTCTATACATGTATTGCATTAAAATCTAAGTTTTTAGTAACAAAATCTTTGTAGACGAAATAACAGACTATAATAGTAAGGTCTTTCAGTATCTTATTTTCAATCGCTACAATAGCAACTTTTTTTAAGTTTCTTACTTTTCGTGCAATTATTTAAGTTGTAATACCCAATTAAAGAAAACAATTTTCAGAAATCACGTGTACGTAGTCAGCTGGCGCTCCAGCAATCAAACTTACAGAAATTGCCGTAACGTCGTGAAAGTTTTCCACGGTTTTACCGAGGTTCTTACGTCTTTACTTTTACAAAAACTCAGACTCCAATAAAATCGCGGAGTGGAGATCTTCAGATTGGTCCAATTAATGAATACAGCATTCCAGTGACTTTCGAACGTTGATTGGCTCGTGGACCACTCGTCTGTGTTGAAATACGAAAGCTATCCTGCGCAACCGTTGACTTTCCTCTTTCCGTTTCGCCGTCGAGTCGCAAGCACTCCAACTTAGATGAAGCCGTACGACAAACTAGCTACTTATTAATTTACTGCCGACTAATGGGCCGCGCGAAACGCTTGGCAACGACGTTAGTATTTTAAGCGACGGCTTCCAGAAGTGCAAGCCACAGTCAGAAATGAAAGTTGGCCGTTTGAAAGCCTACCTCTATCTCCACCAGGACGTTTGTACATGATGTCTTGTCTAAATATTTATTCTCATCACCATGTTGCAACCGCGTTGGCGTACGAATTACACGAAATTACATGACACTAGAAAAAAAAAACATGTTTCTATACAAACGATCGTACTAGATCCATTAAAAAGGCAATGGAAAAATTTTAACATTGTAGTAAGAGACCTGCAAACTCCAGCAAATTCAGTAATTTTTTATTCAGAACAGGGTAAAACAAGAATGTTTTATGTATAATTTTTTAGCGTGCTACGTACGTTAATGATTAATGGAAGTGGAAAGTAGTTTATGCACCATTTCTTGCACAATGCGTACGCCGTTACGTGACCCTCATCATGATTCTTATTTTAAAGATCGAAGTTAATAAGTATATATTATATCAGAGTTTTGCAGAAGCTAAAATTCCCTGCAATTTTCGTTGGAAGATAGACCGGTAGTTCCCCGGCAGGCCTGTCAACTTAATCCATAAGATCCTTTAGTAAATTAGATTTTAATTTGATGGTTGTGTCTTAGTTCATGTCACGTGAGGCACTTGCGAAATATTCGGCGGACACGATTCGGGCTGCAGGCGCGACACGCGATTAACAGGAAACGACCCTAGACGACGTTAATGTCTTCCATGCCGCAAGCAGGTGTCGTAGATGAATGTAATACGTTAATGTTTAATTCACTGGATCTAATATGTGGGACGTAGTACATAAATCGTATCTTAACTTGTCACTATGTCCGGCCGATTGAGTCATGCGCGGTGATTAATGCGACTTGTTAAACAGAGATTGAAATTAGAAAGAGGTCCATGATACAGATATGGTCAATCACAGTTGTGTATTAGGTTGAAAAACATTATTTGTTTTTTTAATAATCTTATTACAATATATTTGTGTTGTAATCTCGCGTGACTTACGAAAGAACGCTTCAAGAAGTCAAACTGTCGATAAAAAAGTTCGTGAAAAGTAGACACGTTTTATTCGCGTAGAGAATAGAAAGAATAGTTTGAAATCTAAAAATTTAGTTAAATACAGATCTAAAAATAATTTTGTTTAAATAAAAAATAACTACGTAGGGCATTAGAACGTTAAAACTTTTTGCAGCATTTGTCATCAATGCTTAAGCATTGTACGTAATTATTTTGATGGTCCAATATAATTATTTTCAGATCTGTATCTGGCTAGATTTTTTAATACTTTAGTAAAATCGTTCTTTTTGTATGGAAACAAAATCCGAAATAGAATACGTTGAAAAAGACATCGACATTTTGTGTTACGAAATAAACCGTGGGAGTTCAAAAGATGTTGAAATACGCGGACGAGAATTGTTTCGTAAATTACAAGCGCAGGATTTTAGTAGTTGCAGACGCCATCGCGCATTAAGCTTTGCACTCTTGAGAGTACGTCGCGCGATTCACGGCAAATGTTTACAACGCCCGAGTATTTCATAAGCGGGTGCAATTAGAAATCTCGAGACGGCGAATCCGTTTTGTTTTTGAATGCTGTACTCTTTTCTCTCCTACGAATGTCCACAATGGATGATTACACAGACTCTCGGCGGTGCCTTACAACGGAAAAAGGGAAGCAGGAAAACCTGTGCTTAAGGTTTTATTTATAGCCGGACGAGCCACCGTTAATCTGGAAAATCTGTAGAGTACCGTGCTGCTCGTAAATTACCGAGACATAAATTATTATTTTCCGTGCAAAGCAGGCCGAAGACTGGAAACCAAATATTGCTCTTTACTCTGGGACATAAACCATTCTGAATATCCCATAAATATCTCTTAACGCATTCGATAATGGCACAGTCAGATTCACGAAATTTTTAAAGCTATAAAAATTGTAGGGAATTTTTTTTTTCACAACTATATGAAATAGATATATTTTAAAATAGTAGAGTTTACATTTATGTTAATATTACATCTAATGTAATATCACTCTGAAATTGCATGGAATCATTAACAGATATCTCGTGTAATAACAGATAATACCAACACGTTATGTAAACTGTAACGAGATTGCAGTAATTAAAGGGAAGATAGCGAGGGCAATGTCATACAAAATAGAGGCGGAGTATGTTCATGTTATTACAAAGCCTATCCATGCAGAAATGCTTTTATTAAATGTTTGTTTTTACGCTACTAATCGAATTGAATTCGTTTTCACTGTTAAATTTTTTCCTAGGCGGATTTATAACTGTCCTATTTTGCTCTTTAATACTTGTATTATAATAGTGATTTAAACTTGTGGGATAAAAAATGATGTTGGATCACAACAGATAATAAAAACAAAGCAGCTAACGCGTGTTAGTTTAAAACCACAAATTCATATTGTCACATTTCAACAATGTTCTTTCCCGGATCAACAAAACATTCTCGTTTATATAAAAAAATTGCTTCCAGCGGAAAATGTAATTTTAGCTTCAATACATAACAAATAATGAGAAGTGTAACGTTAAGTGCACTGTTTTCTTTAATCCTTTCCTATAAAAGAAATGGGAGCGCAATATACGTATAAGACAATAAAAATAACGAAATGGAAATGCATTGGAGGTGTATTCTAAACGTATCCTTCGTTGATTTTATAAAACGTGGACGAGGTAGTCGAATGTGCATCGGCAAATATCCAGACTAGAGATACTGTCCATAAGAAAATTGCGCGTTGGCTTATAAATATCGGATTCATGTGCATTAACCGGGATTTTCTGTTTCGTTCCCATATCGAATTTCCATCAAGAGTAAATTCTTGTATCTGAATGCATTCCGGGGATGCCAGATAATGCCACGTCATTAGACTAAGACGGGCAACAAAGGACACAGATAGTGGGCACTATTAGGCCGGGTGCCGTTGATACCACCTCTTCTTACTTCGTCAGCCGGTATCGCATAACGTTTTGCACAAACGTACCCGACAACAATGGTCGGCATTCCCGCATTTCCGGCTTAACGATACATCTCTCTGTCTCTCCACACGAGCTACAGTACATTAGAGGCACCCGGAAAGGAAACCGCGCAAGTTTACGAAGCTGTTTAGGAGAAACGGTAATGAGAAAACTCGAACAGAGATCAAGCGTAAATCTCATTTTTCTTATCTGTGTTCTAGAAACGGTGAATCTCACCCTTAAGAACTGATGGCTATCTTGGCATGGCGAGCAACAAATTTTGAGTGGCAGATGGTTCGCGTACCTCATTTATTTTGTTTTTATGATTGATGTACACAATGAGATTAAGAAAGAATTAAACTTGACAGCGATAAAAGAAGGAATTTCTCAAATATAATTAAATAATAATTTGAGAAACGCGTATAACATATTTAAAAACATGGAAATTTTTTATTTTATAAACATTTATATAAATACCTATAAAAATTGTTATCGAATTTACAACGTAGAAATTTGTTTTAATTTAAACGTAAACACATACAAGTTATTGTTGGAATCTCTTAATTATGAAATCCAGCTTTTGCCCCAAATACGCAAACACTGCATAGAACTACCCGCATATTGCTCCGCTTTCATTTGTCAACAATTTCGGAGTTTCGCTGGTTTCACAACGTCAGTTGCAAAGGGAAAGTTTTCGGTCATTTTATACGAGCGCACACATTGATGATTTCTCGATGAGTTGTACGAGAACTGCATTACACCGTTCATGGTATGCGTGAATTGTGCGTTACAAGTAAAAATATTTGTCAGATCGATGGGTGAGTAAATTTTATAATATACGAGATAGAGCTTTGTGCATGATGCGACGTGTAACAATTTATAAATTTGCAACTGCGTTTTTTGCGAATCAATATAACTCCGTTACGGTCTGAGCGTTCGATGTGCTTTCAAATACGCTCGATTACTTCCAATTACTAGAACACAAATGTTCTGCATGTGACACACGGAAAAAATAAGGAAATATATAGACGAAATTTATTATTACATATATATATAATATATATTGTAGGGATAGAAGTCAGTTCTTTAAATACTTTTCAATACGTACATTAAAAAAAATTTTTTAATAAAAATGTATTTCATATAACTGCTAAAGTAAATCTTTTTTGAATATTTCTGTGTACTCACCACTACAATCTTCGATTGTGATATCAGAAACAAGAAAATAAATTTTTTTCAAAATATGTCTAAAATAAAATTTTTCTGTTTAATATAATTCACCAACATTTTTATCGTGGATTTTCTCGGGTTTAAAATCATACTCTGATATACAGTAGAGAGTAAACTTTTTAAATTTGCAAATAAAAATTTTGTTATATTATTGTAATAATAAGAAACTTACATATATAGGTATAATAAGATATGTAAATGATCGAGTAGAGCACTTATTGAACAGGCATGTGATTAATTCTTTGTTATAATCCGTTCAGTAATCACGTTTTTAACTTTAAGAGGGAATTCTATTACTGCGAAGACATTGCAAACATTAAATTTGCACCTAAATCCGGGACCACTATTTTCGTTAATGGCGTTTCACTTTTAATAATCTCCCGCGGGATCTTTTTGCGCACAACCTCACGTTTAATAATCCCCCACTTAAATTATGCCTGCACCCGGCTGATAAAAGCTAGAAGGCATTTTTACCATCGACCGTCATCGACGTTTTGCTCCCTTTTGCATTCTTCGTCGTCCTCCATTTCTCCCCTTCGATCAGCCATTCTCAGCCCAGCCTTTTTCTATCCAGCTGCAGCTCTCGTCCAATATTGGAAAGAGTGCAGCTCGTTGCACTCGACTTAATAGATTACATTGCGACGGATCGAGCCTTCGTCCAGGATAACAACGGCGCGGCACGAAATAATTAATAAAAAAGGAAAGAGAAAGAAGCGAGATCGAAAGTCGCGCCGTGCCTTGAGAGAATCAACCTACAAGATAAATCTCGGCGAAATTTTAGTGACGCGTGAACGATAAAACGCTGAAAAGGAATTATTTCGTCCCGTAGAGCTCCAATCGAAGTGCTACCGAGTGAAAACGAGTTCTTTCTAAAGTTTTAAGAGATGGTTCTTAAGGTACGGAGAATGCGATAGGGCCAGAAAGTTTAAGATAAGGATTATTGGGTGTAATGACGTTCAGGATGTAATAGGGTCTGATATTAGACCTAACTTCCGAAATTTCCAAGTTATAATTCACGCACATGAATGGAGTTTTTGTACACACGCAACTATAACTTATATATAAAATAAGTTTTTCATATTATAAAAATTAAAAAAGGATATAGATATCTCTTTCTAGCAAAAGATTAATTACCTTCGATTAAAAATTTAATAAAAAATAGGTTGGCACTCAACCTTAACAAACAAAATTTATTTAACTTTGATATTGCGCATAAATATAAAAACAAACGTCTCATTAAAAGAGAGAGAGAGAGAGAGTGTGTTATTTTATACACAGTAAAAACATTTTATATTTTATTGGAAACGGTCCACTCAAGTCCTTAAAAAAAATTAAAATTTTGTATTAAATTTTTAACATATTCGAGTATTAATTTAACATAATGTGATTATGTTATCTAAATATTTTGTGTGAAATTGATATTCAATATTTCTTAGTGTCAAAGCAACATAATTTATGAATAAATAACTTAAAAATAATGTATTTTAAAATGTAAATTCTAAAATATATATATGAATAAAATACGTGTTAATTTATCATATTATAAATATTAATTTTACAGGATAAATATTTCTATAGTTTGTATTAATTTTTTAACATAATATTTTTGTTACTTTCTAACATTCGTCTTTTATTGAATTAACACAAAAATTTGAGTGGACCGTTTGGAACACGTAAAATGTGTTAAATTTACAAAAATTTTCCAATTATGTATTTATTTTACAAAAATTCTATTTTTTCAAATATCAAAATTATCGAGAGGTCGATCGAATAAGAGCTTTTGGCATCTCTGGTAAACAAAGTGACGCAGGAAAGCTGTGAGGATTATTCTATAGTTTCACTCCGCATTTGAACGTTGTGAGCGTAAATAAGGCTAATTAAGGAGGATAATTCCCTAAGTGGCATTGTCCTTTCAGTGAAACAGGCAGGCGTTATCTCGACTCGCATCGTCTTTCAATAATGCCGTTTACTTCGTGTGTTTCGTTCGTGTCCGTCGTAGTTAATGACCGCTCTTGGAATTGGCTTTGGGAATGTTCTCTTGACTGACCCGTTTGATGTTTTGTTTGCGCAAATCTACTCTGACGCTCCAGTGAATCAGATACTCGTTCGCGGGTTATATCTTCAAATTGACTCGAATTGTTTATCGATTGCAAGAAGATAGGAGATTATGCTTTTTCCCTGTATTTTACTTTACTGTACGTCGCTTTATTTTGAGAAAATATGATAGATCGTGTGTGAATAATGTGTCAGTGAATAATGAACCTGATGTGTCAGCAATGCTGGTGTGGTTGCCTCAGTTGAAAGGATGTGACAGATGATTGATCGTCATTCATTAATATAGTTTTCAATAACATGTGAATAACGCGTAGCTAGCAGTATTTCACACTGTTTTATTTTCTTTCGATAATTTTATCCGAACAAGCTTATATAAATTTATTTAAGCATTTTGAGCTTATACTATTTTTACATTACATTTTTACAAATTGGTACAATAATAATTTATATATTAATAATAATTTTTAGGATAATATTTGAATACTATCACTTCTAATTTTTTAATCGGTTTTGATGTAAGATACGTCTTACTATTACATGCTTTTTTACAATCTTACTACTGTCTATATATTCTTTTAAATTAAGAAAATAATATTCACAATATACACATAGATAATTTTTACAAATGCAAGTATTTATCTATCTAAAATTACATTAAAAAATGAGGGCTAATGATATATAAAAATTACTGTTCAAAATGTTGCCAATTAATGTTAACAAAGCTCGCTATTGTTCGTCTTTTTACGTTTGCTTGCAAAGAAAGCAAGATGACTTTAAATTTCTCCGATATGTCCAATTTGCTGGATCTGAAGTAACGGTCACAGTAAATTTCACGACAGACTTAGAAGCAGTCACAGAAGCAGGCTAATTCTATCCGCGCGTCTATCCAAGGGACAATCCCCAAGGAACGAGTGCCAATTATACCCGGCCTGCCTTTCGTCGGTCACAGTAAATACAGATAAAGGTAATTGAAAGCAATCGTTCCCTGCGAGCTGTTGTTCTTCCGCTGAGTCGAAGACAGAGAATCTGGCCCACTTGTTCTCGCTAGCCATTGTTGTTGACTTTGCGTAAATTCATATAACAAAGCAAGTAACTGCAATTTGATAAAAAACTTTCCCACAAAATTAGCCTCTTCAGCTTATATTCGTTAATTATAATAAAAATCGAATAAATGCGATTAATTTTCTTTCTTTCATCCGATGAATTTTTTACTTTCAAATTCTATTGAAAATACATTCTTTCTCTTTCATGATATTAATTCCGAATTTTTGAAACGTTTTTTTTTTGTATTCACTCTTTTGTATAATAATATTATCATTTGTATTTTTTGTATTGAAAAGCGATGTGGTTTCTGCTTCCCATTTGGCTGACACTTTGTCGGGGATATTGGGAATCACCAGCGTAGCAGTGGGTGTGGTTCGATCGAGTAATGGACAGGACCCTTCGTTCACTGAGCAAACTCTAGGACAGAGGTTCGTAATCGAAAGACGTTTCTGGAGGAAATCCTAGAGACGCTTTCGTTCACAAACACTTCACCTTGCCAAGGATTAGAAGGATGGGTTTCGTATCTGCGCTGACGATTACATTCTTTCCCCTTTTTGTTACAATTCCAAAAAGTATTTTAATTTGTTCTTTTTGATACAAAGAGAATTGAAATACACAGACACACACATACATGTTAAATTTAATTTGATTTTCCTTTTTTGTTATTATTATCAAAACAGTCACTAATAGCTGCAAAAACATTTTCGCAAATTCTCGCAATTTTATTGTAATGCGTTTTATATGATGATAACTGTGAATGCGCCAATTTATCGTGTATCGTTATTCCGCTTCAAAAATCCGAGTCGATAAAAATTTCCAGTGCGTTAAACTGTACGCAGTCTTTACACGACATGAGTTGACAAAGAAAATGCAAGTCACCGTTCGCTCAAGGATGCAAAGTGATAAAAGCCCTACTTAGCCTTTTGTCATGTAGGTATTATCGTTCCACTGCTTTGTCGCAATTATGTCAATATATCCCATGATAAGAAAAACGATGGCTTGTCGCCCCATTTGCATATTTCTCGACAGAGCATTAAGCGTGCTAATTCTAAACGAGAATATGGTAAATTAAAGTCAATAGACGTCCCTAAATGTCCGTCAAATTTTGTAGATTACGAGGTACTATCTTTAAAAAGATATTTCTTTAAAAAAAGATTTTCCTCAAAAGATAATAATCCTTGAAGAAGTGCTTAAAAGGTCAAAATCCTCTTCAAGGGGAAAAGATACCTGAAGATGAAAGAGAGAGAGAGAGAGAGAGAGAGAGAGAGAGAGAGAGAGAGAGAGAAACAAGTGGTCGCAAACCAAACTTAAAAATCATTAAAACATCAGAGAATTATATGTATTTAGATTATCAATATTATATACAATTTATGATCATTGTAATATTAAGAAATAGTTAAAAATAAAATTAATGTAAATAAATTTAAACATGATAAATTTGATATCGTTATTAGATATTGAAGATTATTTTGTTTATATGATAAAGAGTTAATTAAAAGTTTTTTGCTAAAAAGAACATGGTAAGGCAAAGCATAATTAATCACTTTAAATCTACTCCATTAATTATCTGTTATGTTAAAGTAATTCTTAAAATTTCTAACTAATCCTATTACTTCAAAGTAACATTTGTATGCAGTATAAAGTTACAAAAATGTGATTTTTTTTAAAGGAGTTATAGACATTACTTTTGTGAAACTGTGGAACACTAAATAGCGTTAATTGATATAATTCTTTATTACATAATGTAAATATGTAGAATACGCTAATTTAATCTGCAAAGTAAAACGCATTTAAATAAGTGGAAACTAGTGTTTGTAATTCTACTTCGTGTAATGAGTTGCCTGCAATTGGATACGTTTCAACGGGATGCAATCTAATTACGTATGCATTTCAGCTCCTTAAATGCGTATATTAGTGGTTTCTGTACTAAGCTTGAATCTCGAAATGCACAACGTTCTAAGAACGTCGATTTAGAGCAATATATATGTATAGTCTCTCCTACGTAATAGTGTTTTCGACATTTTATCAAATCTGTGCTATTAAAGTCGTAATTGAAGATATTTTGCTATCTGAATGAACGTTTTGCACTAATAAATTGAGAAAAAGGTGCATATAAAAAGAAACATGTATAAAAATATGTAGTTGTAGATATTTTTTTACATTTTAAAAATATTATAGAAAAATAATGTATATTTTTGTAATGCAACGCCATTAATATTCTCTAATAGCGAATTTAATTGGACTTTACGCACTGGTGTATATTAAAGCCGTCGTACAAATTGACGCAAAAATATGTGTTTATAATTATAAAAATGAGTTAAACATAAAATCCTCAATATACATATTTTATTGTGCTATTAAGTAAAAATAAATAAAAAATATGTATTTTATAATTTAAAATATTTGCCTTTTACCTTTACACTCAGATTGTATCAGTATGCAACAGCTTTAACAGTGCGCATTAAATTAAATTCTAATAAAAAAATTTAAGCTATCTCTAAAAAAAAACTTACACAAAAAATTGAATAGAAAATGATTGATATCTCTTAGGAGATATTTTAAGGCAAGAAAATTATCGAAAATAACCGAGCAATCATCGTGAGATAAGTCAAGAACCGCATAGCCTAAGTACTTCTTGTCTCATCTCGTCTCTATTCCCAATTAACCGCGAGCTCACCTCTTGGCAGTGCACATTTCACGTCCCAAGAGCAGTCGGCGCCCTTCATTAAAGTGCGATTCCCCTGAATATGCATCGCGGCCGATTCCGTGACATTTTCGAGGTGGGAAATATCGTCTCTAAGTGCCGCGGATGCTGTAGATGCTGGGGGCACGAAACCGATTTCTTCGCGAGTCTCCTTAGATCACTCGCGCCATTATCCCAATTGATGCCCTGCAATATTTCTCCCGGGGCCATTTGGAAGATTTTGTCCCGTCTGCATGGTATATACACTCACACAGCGGCGACAGGATGCTCGTAGACACATGTACCTTCTCTCTCTCTCTCTCCTCAACTCACCCTTTCACCCATCAGCTTCGCCTCACTACTTTATCTCGCTTTAGCCTCCCGTACCAACTCTGGTACACCGACGTACCCCCTTGTCGCCCGCTAGTATAACCGTCTTCGTGTGCGCGTATCAAGTGCCCAATAAATCCACGGTTTAATTAAACTAAGTTTAAACGGAACCCTCCTCCCCGCCAACGCCGTCGCGCGGAGCAGTTATATGTATTACGTTCCTGATCCACCGCTAAATCAATTATCGGAGTTACCGGCGCGATGTGAAAGGGTGTCACCTGGAAATACCTTCGGGCGGCTCGCATATTGTACGATGTACTTTTAT
Source organism: Trachymyrmex cornetzi (assembly GCF_001594075.2). NCBI lineage: Eukaryota > Metazoa > Arthropoda > Insecta > Hymenoptera > Formicidae > Trachymyrmex > Trachymyrmex cornetzi. The sequence goes on from NW_017298743.1 coordinate 1,579,912, forward strand.
TTTCGAGCAACGCTCGAAATCGTCCGCGATGAATTAAAAAGGGGATGGTCGAGAAAAATGGTGGATTATACAGCGTGCACTTTTTAAACAGAGCACGGTATATAAGTGATTATATGTATCACGAGACAATAGAACAAATTTTTAATTGCTACAACATCCGGATAAAATTTGTATTACATTTGGTAGTGTCAAAATATGCTAGCAAAAATCCACTAGTTACGAGAAAGTCTGGTGCCAATTTTTGAAAGTTTTTGTTGTTCCATAACAGCAATTATTATATTAGGTGGTAAACTTAATTCCTGCCGTTTTTCGTCTCCAAAATTAATTTGTTTCGAAGGGAAGATGAATGAATACCTTAATCAAAGTAATTTCCTTCATTTTCTACTTTATTACTAATTAATAATATTTTATTAATAATACTTTGATTAAGGTATTTCCCTTCGAAACATAAATCAATTTTGGAGTCGAAAAACGGCAGGAATTAAGTTTAACACCTAATACTTGATGTATCTATATAATTTGAACTATATTAACCTAGTTTCATTGTGAAATTAAAACCAAATTTTGTTTATGTAACAAGAACATAATGCAAAAATCTAATAGAAAATTCAATGTTATTGTGACAGTCTTAATCTTTCTCTTGAAATGTTTCTTGTATGACATTGATGATCTAAATATAAAAATGCAAATATAAAAAGGGTACAACTACATCCGTTATATTTTATAGAGAGATAAACAATGCATCACCGGAGCACTCTGCAAATAGCAAACAGTTTATTCTGTTGAATTTTGCACATATCCGCCGTGACTCATTCCTACTTTATTGATTTTGAGAAGCGAGATACGGTTTCGCGTAAAACGTGCAAATTGTTAAATGGAAAGCGGATCGGTTTACGATGCTCGCCTATACCCGTCGCTGATTTATCATTTAATACCGTCGCTAAGTGGATGAAACGTTAGCTTGAGCGGCCGTATTTTTGACGATTAAAATGAATTTGCGCCAATCCTCCAATATCGCGTCAAAGAAGAGTATTAAAGCATTCCAAGCGATCGTTTCTACTACAGAAAGTATAATGTCGCGGAAAAAAGAGGAGAACCGATTAGAGTGACACAGCCTACCGTATCTCTACAATCCATTATGCTTAATGAAAATGCAAAGCCGATACGCGCAATCAAATGTTAACCCTTGTAGCATGTATCGGAATTCCTTCAATAGTACGTATCACTTTGGCAGTGTGCAGATACACAATTACGCCTAAGCCATCCGAACTATTTCAGATGGTACATGCGATGGGAAGGGCTCGATTAAACGGATCACTTCCGATCCATTTTACAATCAAGCCGGTTGTTCCACCTACAAGCTTTGCTGTAGTGAGAACTTGTTCCTAACAACTTTTCTTTCCGAGTTAATTGTTAATTAAACAATAAATATTCAATATCGAACATTACTTTAGACATGGAATTAATTAGTTTGAAATGTATATATATAAAATATAGGTATATTATATTAAGCACACGAAAAAAGACTCTACGGTTGCCACAACCAAAAATAATAATTTTCACCCATCAATACATTTTATTGTGTTAAGATATGTCAATCTTACGGTTATCACACAATCATACTATAGTTCTTATAATAAAAAAATATATTGAGGCGACTTTTGATCGTGATAACAGTCATGTTTTTCGTGAGAAATTGACTCTTATCATACATTCTTAAAATGTGCGTGTTTGTATGTGTGTGTGCAACTCGGCTCCAGATTTGATGAAGTGTATATATATATATATATATATATTTTTATACATGTATACTTTACATACCTAAATAACGAAAAATCTATTTTTTAGACACTGTCATTTATTATTTTTATAGACGGTACATTTTTAATTAAATATAATTTTGAAATCAGATTTTTACGTACAGTGAGTACAAAAAGTATTCGTACAGAGAAAATATTTTTTAAAAAAACTTTATTTTAAAAAATTAAATATTATTCAGCGGGAAATGAATCATCGAATTGATGTCGAATCGATATCGATACAATAATGTCAACACCAATTTGACGTCGATTTGACGTTTAATTGATGATCATTTTTTGCTGGGTAATTAACAATTTATTCATAAAGTATAAAATAGACTGTATGTTTCTTAAAATTATATATACCAAAAAGATGCGTATTAATTATAGAAAATATATCATCTGCAAAATAAGCGAAAATTAAAAGTTCCATTGTTTGAATGAGAGCAAAAAGTATTCGTACAGTCGAGAAATTTAGCTTATAATATCAGAAATACAGAAGCTCATTTGTATACGTTAGAACAGAGTATATTTACTGTATAAAATTGCTAATTAATGTTTATTTTCTACAAATAAGACTTTTTTATAAAAAATTTTGTACGAATACTTTTTGCTCTCACTGTATACATATATTTTACGTATATATTCAGCATTGTGTTTTAGATTTACGTGGCGTGATTTTTAAAAATGTTCCAAAATGTACACGGCAGTAGCCAAATATAATGTACTAAATATACAATATGCAAGACTGTCTGAAGTCGCCCGTTAGTCTCTATAAATAGAAATATATTCGCCAGCTTATTTAATTTCGTAGTTGCACTTATCCTTTGATCTTCGTCCCAGATATTCACACTGGCCGGTGTAATAGCAACGTACCTACTCCGAGACGTTTGTGTCAGCTATATACATGCTGCGCGACATGTATATCATCGACATAGTGACGGGCGGTCCAATATTCTCTTGGCAACCACTTGGCCGGTTACGCTTGACCGGTTCATTTACCACCGCTGAGAACGTGCAGTCAGGGGTAACCTACCTTCGCGATCCCTATTTGCTTCTTCTACTGTCCTCTCAGGCTCTTTGGTCTGGCCAATTAAAGACAACCTTCGCTACTAAGACGATTATCGAATACATATACGCGTTTATACATATACTTGTACCTCTGATATTTTACCTCAATTGCCGAGATATTTTCTATTTCCGAAATCTTCTTACATACAAAGCTGTCTGTTGCAAAATATTTAAAATATAATTTAAAATATAATAGCCTTTAATGTTCTCAAAACAAATTTTTTTTCTGTATGCAAGTTCTTTCTCTTTCAAATATATTTCAAATACTGCAAGCTAAATTAAAGAAAAAAAAGATCGATTGATTTAATTATGTCATAAAATTAAATACCGAAGAATAATTTTCGTAAATTATTTTTCAAAAAAAGAATATTTAGATATTCTCTTTATATCTATGTATATGTATAACTATACTTTATGGATGAACAAACACACAATATGGTGCGTGCACTCTTGGGAATTTCAGAAGCGAATAACGACGACTTTAACGACCGTCTTTCTTGTTAAGATAGTTGAAGGTGCTCAATGATGCGTTAAAGTAAGGGAACGTCGTTCCATTTCAAAATGATAAAACTTCCTGATAATATTGTTATGTGCTATCCTGTTGAGATTGCAAGTGTGTATTTTGGAAATATAAAAAAATTTGATCGCCTTTTATTATACATGCGAAGTTTGCATCAATCAGAACAACGATCTCGTATTAATAACTTTTTATTAAATTCTTAGAGTTTTTAAAAATATAATTATAGTTTTATTCGAAACAAAACATCTTTCATTATTAAAAATTTTATGCACAAAATAAATAAGGAATAATATTGATTCAAAGCGGATATAAAATCGTTCATATGTATCAAATACAGCTACTTAATAACCCTATTTCGCACGGTATGCAAGAGATCCGGGTTCGACTCCTGGCCAAGGTAATATTTTTCGCAATAAGAATTAATTATTTACAGATTTTAATATGTTATTCATCATTATTAAGATCGTTTCGAAGATGCGAATAAGCATAAAAAATATTTGTTAAATTGTCAGTCAATTTAACTCGTGATATTACTGCGGTAGTTTAATAAAGTTAGCGTTTCAAGACCGAAAAATCATTTCGGCGCGCGTTTCTGGGGACTACATACGTAGTATATAAATTCACATAAGAATCATA
>NW_017298743.1:1584105-1674088 GCF_001594075.2 Trachymyrmex cornetzi
ACATAAGAATCATACAAGCATTAAGATCCAGCTAGACCGTTTAAGACTTTGATTTCTATAGTTTGTGTTATCACATATACGGTCCTATAATATATTATAATAACCCTAATTCGGAGAATCAGTGTAACTCACTGCTTTGCATTAATATCGAAAACATTAAATTATACCAGTTGATGATGGTAAACATTTTATTGTGATTAGAGAATGCTGGATCAATGATTGATTGGCGTGTTAACAGTTTTGCTCAAACGCTACAAAACTCGCAGATGATCGCGCGCGATCAAAATTGAAGAAATAATATTAATAATGTATATAACGCGCATCCGTATGCGCGATGAACGCGATCGTATTATATGTCCTATAATGCAACAATACGCGAATATGCAGTGCAAAATAAGCATTAAACCTCAATTGTTCATTACGTAACTTTAATGGATTTAATGTACATATTGATATCGCGCCGCTACATATGCTAAACCGAATAAACACCCATAATTATGCGAACATTTACGTATAAATCGAATCCCTTTGGTACTCAATGTACAATATTCCAGAAACCGTGCGGTTTGACACAAGTCAGATAATGTAATTGGCGTAGATCAACGGAGAAATGGAACTTTGGCAATTGGAATAATGGAGGAATGAATTACCGCCTAATTATTCTCTTTGAACCTTTCGTATTGTGTCGCAGGTTTTTACATAAATAAACATATGCATACGAGGAAGATGTACTGGTATCGAGCGTGCGTGAAATAACAATAAATTGTCACGAAGAAACATGGGCGAACATTCCATTTACACACAGAGATAATTGTTCCATCAGGACACACTTCATTATCACCCGCGTTGCACAAAGTGTTAATGAACCTACAGACGTACATATCCAAACAGGTAACAAGGTTGAGACAATGCAAACGAATTCACAAACGGAGCCTAGAGTATCCAAGAACAAACAATAACCGATTCTGAGGTGTTTGTTTGTATTTGCAAACAATTCCGGAGGAAGAAATACTTCTTACTGAACTATGCGAACCATCCAAAATTACTGTGTTTCGATAAATTTACTCGGGATTCCTCCATAAATTCGTTGCAGTGTTAAAATTAACATAAAAATTACAATAAAAGTCAGAGCAAATGCGAAAAATAACTTTAAATTTATGATTAAATTTAGAAAAAATCGCTTAAGATACCAAATATAATTCATTTCTTTAAAATCTTTGAAGTGAAATCTAATTCTAAAAAGTGAAATCTTATTCTTAAAAACTGACAATTGAGCCACTCTTTTTCAATACTGACTCTATTTTTTCTCGATCTTTAAAATTAGATTCCACTCCAAAGATTTTAGGTAGTACATTGAGAAAAAAATATAGTCAATTTTAATAAATATTTAGTTCAATACTGCCAACTAAACATTTACAGTAAATAAATGTTTGTTCAGTAAAAAAAATGATTATTAAATCAAATTAACATTTCTTGAATCAAATAAATATATTTTTATATTTAATAAATATTTAGTTGGCAGTATTCAACTAAATATTTATTAAAATTGACCATATTTTTTTCCAGTGTAGTGTTACAAAACTATTTAATGGATATAAAACTGTGAAATTGATTCATTCAATAATTTTATTTTTTATCTAATTACTCAATAAGAAAAAGAGAAAGACGAAAAGAAATTTCAATATACACTGAAAGAACAGTTTTGCTGAAGTATTTAAAAATTCAGCTATGGATATTGTTTTGAAAATAATTTTGTTAAACCATACAAAATAATTATTTAGGATGATTAGCTGATTACTAAAATGTCGAAACTGTTTGCAGCATTACTTATGATTGTTACATAATTATTCTAATGATTTAACAAAACTATTTTCAAATTTACATCCAGGTATATTTCTAAATACTCCAGCAAAACCGTTTTTTCCGTATATCTCTGGAATATATCTAAAATATTATTTCGAGTATTACAAGAGAAATGCAGTTATCATGTTGACAATTTTGCAGTTTCCCACACGGAAAAAGCGATTTTACTAAAAAATCTAAAATTTGGCTGGACGCGGGTCTTAAAATAACTTGATGGTCCAACAAAATTATTTTCAGATCTGTACGCAGCAAAAATTTTGATTTTTTTAGCAAAATCGTTTTTTCTGTGTAGTAATAATGAATAATTTGAACCCATTATGCGTGTTAAAATATCAATAGTAAGTACAATCTTGAACAGCAATTAGCAACTAAATTAAATGATAGTATCCCTTTACAAATGCTCGGATTTTCTGCAAAGCAAGGATTCAACGTTTGACTTACCCTGTACCGCCAGTACTAATGGATCGTTAAAGTTTAACGATCCGTTAATGCTTGTCGAAGATAATACCTAAAACAATTCGCGGCTAGTCGATAAGGTTTAACGATGCCATAAATATTTCTTTGCAACTCGCCATGAATGTGTCATCATAAAGATTAAGATCTTATGGAAAATGCGAGATCTACCGATCGCACTTCCTACAAGTCAGACGAGAGTTTACACGAAGTCGGCGCGTATTAATTATTATTTACGAATTTAAAACTAAATAATCTCACGGCTGTTAATTGAACAGCAACGTTAAAGGACGACGTTGCCTTTCGCGCCGTAATAACGGCGAGATTTGCATTTAATCAGACCGAGAACTCGCTGCGTTTCTTGCTGGCTATTGTAAATGCAGCGCAGCAAGAATGTCCGCGCGCGTTTTTATCGCATCGCCATTCTGTAATGCGGACCCCGTGAAAACGCCACTGTTGTGTTGTGCTGCACGTTGGATCGAGCGAGTTCCCCAGTAACTGTTTGCAGTTACAGGCGAACTGTCTCAGGACAGCGTTATTGTTCGCTTGTCGAGAGACTTGAAAGTTTCGCTGCTCCATTTGCATCCTAACGATAAACGTTCTTCTGAAGATCTCCTATGCCGACGCGCGCGAAGTTATCGTGCGCTTTTGCGCGCAATCGCGATGTGACTTCGCAATTACGCGGTATTAATTGTAACTAGGAAAACAAATATGTTTGTTAACATACGCAGAATAGAAGTATGTTAAATAGAAATATTTGTCTTTTCGATTACATTGTCCGAGAACAAATATACTCGATACAATTAAATGGTAAATTCAAATTGCGTATCGATTATAATTCAGTTCTATATGTCATTATATACGTTTGTCAAACATATACATGTCTCACATGTAGCATATTCACGTCAAAAATTATTACAAAAAGAGCTTGTTTATTTTTCCTGCTGTGCAGGAAAGCAGCCATATCATCAAAAAATGGATCACAATTACATGATATTATTGAACAAAAATTTCTATTTGCGACATTGTTTTAAAAAAGAGTTATATTTCGATGAAAAAGCCTTCATACGCGTATCTTCTTGATCGATTTTTCTGTAGCGTGTCCTTTTGTAATTTGCGCTAGTAAGAGTCATAAGAGCGTGTACCATAATCTGAGATCTTTATTTCGGGTATTTCAGAATAGCACGACAACTTAACGTCATGCAGGAGCTATACTGTGGAGCTATACTATTTTATCATTTTTCAAGCTAACAATTTCGCTAACATTAATCAACGCGATTAGCTTTCGAGATTGACGCTAACACGGAATAGCAGCTCGATGTGGTAAAGTGTGAAAAAATATGAAATGAAGAATAGCATCGTGCATTTGACAGCTTTATTCACATAAAATGTAGTAAAATCTTATAGTTAAATCTTTCCGCTCTTTTGTAATATTATAAGATCGTTTTATACCGCAAAATCGCGACGATCGTTTTATGCTTAAAAAAAAAAAAAAAATTAAAAACCGAATGCTGCTGGAAAAATTGAGAGGTATACACCACCGATGTGGATACTCTTAAACGTTTATCTGACAATACAGGGGAGAAACAACGGATGCGTGGCAAATGTAGCATGAAAATATTACTCACCACACGGTCGCCCGGATGCTTGACATAACAATTCAGCTCCGCCGTCTGACCGACGATGGCAGTGATATTTCGCGGTGCAATATCGTCGAATTGAGGTTTGTCCCAGGATCTCGTCGGCTTGCTACCTGCTACTACGCTGGCGATGCTAGAACCACCTGAAACAGAATACGCCATATTAATATAATGATGTCTGAAGATATAAGGTAATTTTGCAAATATTATATTTTTTTAATCCGAGAAAAATTGAATATTGGATAAAGTTATTGTATGTATCTGAAATAACTTTGAATAAATCATTTTCAGAAATTATTTCAGCATCAAAGAATATAATAAATATATGTATCCGCATAAATGTTAAAATTATAATTAAAAAATTATTTTCTTAAATTAGCTACGAGACTGAGCTTTTATTGCAAAATAAAATTTTGACCTTTTGGCACAAATTATATTCAAATTCAATCTTACACGATGATCAGTAGCGGATTTTAAGTTACTGCGGCCTTCAAGCTACAGTATAATATAATAAACATTATTAGTCATAATGTGAAATTTTTATCCACGGCTCTTAATTAGTTCAAATGTAAAAACGGGTCAGATGATAATGAGAAAACATGATATGTGTAACACACAAATAAACAGACACACAATTCATTTAATTAATATACAAATAATTAATACAATTAATTTTTTAGAAAAATAATAATGTTAATATAATATTTTATAAATGCAATATTAACTTTGTACATATATTTAAAATTTTTTATTTCATAAGAAATTTTTTCTTTATTCTTCTATCCTATTTTATCATCTTTTTTGTATAAAAAAAATTTGCTTTATATGATTATACGAACGAAACCATACTGAGAAACAAATATTTTATATTTTAATCACATAAAGACATCTAATGTGAACTTGTAGATTTCACGCGCGTCACTGTTGCAACTGCAAATTATTCAAGAAAATATTGTTTAAGAAAGTGTTGCAAAGCTTAACAAGGTTCATAAACCTGTGGACAAATCTTATCTGATGAAACATTGAGCGGGCTCACACTAAAGTCAAAGTCGAAGTTAGATGAATATGGAAACTCAGTACGGCGTACATTCAAACGAGATTAGATGCAAAATCCTTTACGGTATCAGAAGTTGCAGCTGCGAGTGGACTGAAAGTTGCCGGGTTGCGCGCATGCCGTAGGTAATTGTAATAAGTACTTGATTAAGCCAAACTTCCGGGATTATAAAGCGTCACGCCATTACTCACGGTTCCTGTACACAATTGAGTTTAGCATTCACGAAACATAATGCGGTTCACGCCAAGAATACCACTATCCTCTTTGAGATCTTATATCGAAGCAAATAATTTACAAACTATTATGTAACCATAAAGTGCATTAACAGATGCATATACAAGTATATTTATATCTTCCGCTTTCTAACCGCGCGCGATAATAAAGCGTATCTAATAATAATATTAAGACCGAATATTATATTCAACGAATTCGTTTTTACTGTTGATGTTTCAACCTGTTTAATAATGCGTATTTTATTGGCATAATTTTCTCCACTTTACAAGTATGATGTATTTAGAAATTTATGCACTATAATAAGTAAACTAATAATTGTCCACATTTGCCTAATTTAAACGATTAAATGTTAATATAAACAACGCTTAATGCATTTCTGACCACGTTGACCACAACATTTGATTTACAAAATGCTAATTAATATCTTGTAAACGTATTGAATTGCAAACATTACTTTGCATAATACCAACGATATATAGATACGTCTTTCAATATTAGCTTAATGACATATTTACTCGTTATAAAAGAATATATTAATAATAATATTTTTAATTGTAATCTCTGATTGTGATTTATGTATACGATAATAAAATATAGCTCATTTTGTTTGCAGATAATTAAATATATGAATTAATACATATTATTAAAAATAAATTATTAAATATTTAACTTTTATTTTCAGGGAAATGTATCTCAAATTAATGTACTCTAATGACGTATGGTAATTAGTATGCTACCAGCTGTACGATGCATCCCAGGGCGAGTTTTATATTTAATTTATTATGAATCACTCAACCTGATTAATCGAGGTTTCGACGATCGCGGAGATTGTCATTATCATAATCCCATAGGAGTAGCTGAATGGGATAGAAAGGAATGGGTGGGTTTCCGAGGGGTGGCTTCGGAAAGCCCAATGGAACGACCGTACACGGGCAAGAAGGGCGAGATAGAACGCGTCCGATAAAATTTTCCATTGTATGCCGGAGAAAATGGGACTTCGGCGTAGGTAGAAATTGAAATTGTTACGAGGTACATGTGAAAATTGCGGAAATCGTACGCTGAGGCTGAAGGCATAACGAAAGCGTGACGAGACCAAAAAGGTCGGTATAGGTACCTTAGAAAACGCTCATATTGGCTACGAAATTAATTCGCTGTTGCTTTAAGGTGAAATTAATTTATAACTGCGTTAAAATTGTTTTAGTACCCTCTGTTGTTGCGAAAAATATAAAAGCAAATGAGAAAGATTATGAAGAGCAATATAGGTACGATATATATATCAGTATACAGGTATATAAAAATCCAGAATATTGTTAATATCGACTACGTAATAAATAATATAAATAATATAACCAAAAATAAATAGTACATAATATTTAATGTATATATATTTCCCTATTTCCATGTTGCTAAGACAAACTTTTACGTTCCTCAGTAAGGAGTTGTTTCGCCAATAAAGCATTCTCTCTGAACTTTCGATGAACACTGGGAAATGAAAGCTATCGAACTCGGCTCACGATACGCAAAGGCTACTCTTCTCACTGTACCTTGCACGAATTCAATAAGGTTCTGCATTCTCCGCACTCCGTGGCAACAATAACTTCTTGTTATAGTCATGAAGCGGGTTAAGCAAACACCGGTCACGAGAACAATACGGGTACTGCCCACTCGCCGGATGATTTTCCAAACTTCCTTCCAGTCGCGGCACGTAATTCGAGTTGTTTGATCTGTAGCTTTGAACTCGGTGGAAAACACCACTAGTGAAATTTTCCACTTCGCCTTTAAATTTAGCTACGTCTACCTTTATTCTCGATTTTATCTTTGTACGTCCGCTTGTACTGTTTATGCATAGCTTCAACATTTCACAATTAAAATGCACAGCAAATAGATGTAAAACGAAACTGTTCAATATGCAAATTATCGTATGCAAATTATAGTTTTAAGTAAAAGAATAATAAAAATATATGGAACTTGCAGAAAATGAATGTACATTATATATATTTTATATAAATAAATATACATATAAATATATGTAAAATTTAAAAATAAAGAGAAAAATTGTCATATATCTAACGTAAAGTTACAGATATATTGTACAATAATATAGAAAAGAGTACGTGTATAAAATCCATTATACGTTTTTAATTATGAAATATTGATTATAACACTCGAAAATATTTAATGTAAAGCAAGCAGACAAAATTATAAAACAAACACATCATATAAATTAGCTTTCAGGTTCTCGTGTATGGCAACATTGTCAAAAAAGTGTGTATTATAATGCGTTTTCTACTCTTTAGAAATTATTACGCGAAACAGAAATTCTTTCTCACGTTAATGTGAACTAATGGCTGTGCGCGATGAAAAGAGAACGGCGGTAATGCCGTTAATGTCAAAGCACGCTGCGCTTTACTCACGGTCTACGCCGTATTTCACCGCGCTAAGCCGCGTCGAATCTTGCCCGGCACTGAAGCAATATTTATTTGCCGTTACGATAGCGAAAAGCGGAGCAAATGCCGGTACAAAGTGTCCCACCGTTACGATACTCCACCATAGTTTTCCGACCAGTTCCTATTCCAGTCGCACTTGGCTCGGCAACTGCACCGGCGATATTTCGAAATGGATGGTATCGTCGATTTCGGTATCGAGTGCATTGCCGAAGGGTCCGTTCCTTTCTAGCCGTTTTATTCCGTTGTTCGCTTCGTCGCAATTCGTCGAGGTATACGCTCGATCGGCTCGTAGCAATATGAGCGCGCATTCCCTTTTACCTGCGATCGAGAAGCTGGATTTTGCCGTTCAGATAAATCGACGACGACTCGCGAACAACGTCGGCAGTCGACAATTGCACGAAACTAAGTCGAGGTTGGGGAAATGATATTTATTTTATCATCCTTTGTCTTACAATCTCCGACGAGACAAAATAAGGTGCATTACGAAATATATAATCTGTAGGTATTGCACTTGAACCGATTAATACACGTGCCTGAAGAAATCTGGCATTAAAAAAACAATTTTTTCCAACTACGAACAAATTGTAATATAATTTATTTATTTGAATTCTATAATTCATTAATATTTTTGGTAAATTTTTTTTTATTTGTTTTGCCAAAGTACAAATTATCCATTTAATTCATCAATTATTTTGCAGTTTGCTAAAAACTTTTTTTATTCGTTCGTCAAAAGAATGTAAAAAAAATTAAAAAATTAACATATGTATTGTTAAAATATACAGAATTTAATTAAAATTCAAATATTTGCGATTTTAAGTAAAATGATGATAATTTTCGAGAGGCAACGTTACGCAATGTCAAAAAGAAATTCAGCTAGCATCGCAAAAATAACTCCTCTCGATCTACTTCTTTTCTCTTTCACGAGATGTTATGGAAGATCAAGACATCACTGCACATCGTGCGAGATCGAATTTGCACGCGCGCATGTATCGTGAGTGAAGTCAAGCTTCCGCCAGTGGGTGGCTACATGGTCGATTGCGATAACGATATGGCGAAGCAGCCGATTACGATCTTGTAGAGCCCATGTGCCTCCTTCGGGATGGGATACGGGCACATTCTATTAACATGACAGTTTACTCGGTCGCGTATTCCTCGTAAACAGAAATGAGCAAACAGATTCCCTGTGCGGCGACGCAATGCAGCCATCGGTGCTTTGCAGCGCTCCCGTTCGCCAATTTCATCAGCGCTCGCATAACTGAAAACCATGAAAAATGAGGACGCAGGATGAAGAAGGGAGGGGGAGACAGGCACGGGAGTACAAAGACCTTCCGGCATTTTCCGGAAAAATGTTCGCGCGCGCTGTGATACGCAGGCGGAGCAATTTATCACTCTCAGAACGCCGCGACATTAATAAGCGTTTCGGGTCAGACAATGAGCGGTAGAGTAATTCTGACGAGCAACTCGCGCGCGTAACTATTCGTCTCGGAAGGATTTGTCGCCAGCGGGTGGACGAGTTCTCGGAGTAAAATGGAATATTAACGTTGTACATAGATCTCTAAATTCAAGTGGCGTGAACGATGCTCGAAACAGATTTTACGTCTTGCGATATGTTGATATATAACTGTTTAATTCAATAACGCATCAATTTAATGTGCGTAATAATAAACGAGTATTATATACGTTATAATTAAAATATTGTAACATGTTTGCGTTGTATTACAGGATTTATTATATAAATTGCGTTATACTGTTTAAAATACAATTATATTAGGAATCCTGTAATATCAACAAAATATTGTAACGTTTAAACTTAATTATAAGAATACTTTTTAATATAATTGTAAATAATGATACACAATTGTCATGTGAATTTTATATGTAAAGTGAATTTTAAATAGTAAAAAACGTGATAAATATGTTTTATGGTGTTATGAATATTTTACATTTTGCGAAAATTTGAAGTTATGTCGATTTTTTAAGTGTAATCGCATTATATAATATTATATCGCACGTTACATTATATCGTCTTACACATAACCGAAATGATTCTTTTTACTGTGGTCCATTATGATCACGAGATTTATTACGGAGCTCTCCGTTCATCCCGTAAATTATGGTATATTTATACGCGAGCTTCTATTTTGCGAGCAAAGATAATTTAAATTTAACTGTAAAGATGAGGTAAATAATACAATATATATGTCGAAGATGGGGAGGGATTGTGCGCATGTAAAACACACCGGGCTCTAGATGTCTGTTCGAACAACCTGTACAATAAAAGGGAATAAATACAATGGCAGAGAGACTGCGAATGCGGGAATTCGAATAGCGCCCGAGGAAAGTTCGCAGACTACTCGTTTCCTCTTCGACGGAAAGAACTCGAAAGATTGGAGAAATTGCTGAGTTACTACTACATCAGACTTTAGTATAAAATGGAATATGACGGTATTAGTATTACGGAACTTTAATGGCCGCATAATACCGTCAGTACACGCGTGATTCTTGACCCTGCGAATTTAGTCGCAATTATAAGTTTGATTTTAGTTTGAATTATCTCTCCGCGCGACTGATTGTGAGAAATGTATTTTCTAAAATAAGAGAAATGAACGGAATAATAAATGCATACACGGAAAAAACAGTTTTACTTTTCTAAAAATTTAGCTAGATATGGTACATATTTAAAAACAATTTTGCCGAACTATCAAAGTAAAAAAAAAATTTTTGCAACATTGAGTTTTCTGTATAAATATTTTGATGGTCCAACAAAATTATTTTCAGATCTGTACCTAGCTAAATTTTTAGATATTTAAATGCAAAATTGTTCTTTTTATGTAACTGCATACCACATGCTGTACATATTTATTGTATATCCGTATATAGTAATCATAGGGCGGTATTCATAGTCAGATCTTATATTCAAGACCGTCTTAAGTACAGTCTCAAGAAGTCACGAACCAATTAGAGGGTCGTATTAGAGTCTTAAGACATTACTTAAGATAGTCTTGAAACAGGAATGGACTATGAATACCATCCATAGTTGTTTGTATTAAAAAATAAGAAAATTCTCAGTTAAAGCTTCTATTTGTTTATCTAAATCGTATGCTATAAATGTGCTACTTCAATACGAGAGCACTTTCGAGATGAATAAATATTCCAACAGTTACAGTTTAACAACCTATCTAATATAACGGAATCCCACCTATATCATACGTATTCAATAGTGAGCTTAAACTTTACGAAGCCCATTAGTGAGTAACTAGGGATGTTCTATCGAGCGAAGTCAGCGGTTAAATTCGCGAACGTCCAAATCTCATGAGGCCGTTCAACCTCACGGTACGAATGCCATCCTTAAGGGTACCAATTCGAAAACGTCTACGTGTATGTGCGTACGCTTTGAAGAGAATACAGAGACATCAAGGGTCTGGTACGAGTAATCGAAAGGGTTTGCCCTAGCCAGCGGAGGAGTCTACGTTCTGCAATGACACTTGACCCACGACCAACATTGGATACAGCAAGGTCAGAAGAAGGGGAAATTGCGCGCATTGAAATTCGAAGCCCGTAAATTTAATGCGCTGGGAATTAGGCTATTAAGCGTAAACAATATTGTAATCTTGCTTAGTACATCTGTTCTCTCCGAGCGCGATAACACTCATTGTGTAGTAAACGACTTAGAATATTAAGGCAATAATAGCGGCGTGCTAATAATAATTCCACGAGCACAACCAAAGGTAAATTCATAAATAAATGTTATCCGTTCAGCACTAAAATATTTTTTATCAGTATTAAATAAATCAGAATTATTGTTGCAATTTAAAACGTTTTATGTACTTAAAAAATTCATTGATCGGATATAGAAAATAATAAATATAGAAAATATAGAAAATATTTTATCGAGATTTTCTCGTCTCAATTTTTTAGATCTTGGCTTAAAAATAAAATTTTATGCTTTAATCTCTAAAAAAATAAAAAATTCTTTTATAAATTTTATTTTCAAATTTGTTCAATGACTGCTCTTTAATTATTTACCTGTTATTTAATCATGTTACAATAATTCTGATTTAGATTTCTTTAGTTTCTAATATTAATTTTAATGTACTTAAGCTTTCTACAGTACAATGTATTCAAATAATTCTCGCTGTATAATTTGTATTAAAACGTATATTAGTTTGGTTTCATCAATCATTTCTTTAAACTTTTCCAAAATCTACTTTATATTCTGCTATAAAATGCTGAAACTACTCTATGGCCTATCGAAAATAAATCGCCATGACAAGCAACGTGACAGGTCGAAGTATAAGAAGCTTACTATCGAATAGAGATGACGAAAGTGGACTGTCAAGAGCTATATGATATGGAATGATGACAAGTCGAAACGATGTTGCATCGAAGGTGCGTTCTCGTGGTTAAAGAAGGATAGTCAGGTTGAAAAGTTGATCTGGGACAACGCAGGATCGCGGATAAAACTAGACGCGGACAGGTTCGAGGAAATTGCCACTCAGAAAGTTACGTAACCGAGAGGATTACAAAACTTATTGTATTGGGGAGAAAACAAGGCGACGAACGGAGTCACGATACTATATTCTTACGACCCTCAACACGATCCTCATACGAAAGTAGCGCCCAATATCATTCGCCATCTTAGATAACTTGAGTGTAGCAGTTGTATCAAAGACGCGGTTCGAAATAGCGGCGATAGAAATTTCCGTGACAAATTATAATCAGTGGTTTTTCAAATAATTACTATCGTACAAATGTAATAATTAAATTCAGTTACCTACTAAAATATACGCAACTTTATAGAAATTGTAAAACCAATCAGGAAATAGTACGTACGGAAAATTGAAGAAACTCGAGTTGCGTTAAAATCGAGTTGATTTAAAGAGATCGAGATTGCATTGCGAAGAATTGAAAAAGGAATCAAGAACATCGTTGTTCCGGAAAATTGCCACTCAGAAAGTTACGCAGCTGAGGAGATTACAAAACTTATTGCGTGGAGGGGAAACAAGTCATCGAGCAGCGCCGCAATGCAACATCCACCTCAACTTCTTGAAATTCCATTCTTGCGTGCTATTTTGAAACGGAACATAAGTAAGATATCTCGTATCTGTAGTATCATAATTCTGCCCGCAGAGATGCAATGTGCAAATTACATGCAGAACGACTGGCTGTACACCGTCGTCCCTTTCAGTATTGCACAGTAGCCAGCGAGCGTCCCCGAACGGAGGAAGTAATTTCGCATAAATTATACTTGCGAGGAAACTCGATAGCGAATGCGTCGGATCGCTTTAGTTAACATTCTGTTCAAGAAAGGGAAAGAAATGAGTGTTTTCTTTCGCTTTCTTTTTTTAGTTCTTCGTATTGTATATTTATATAACAGGATTGTAACAGATTGCTCTATTGTATTAGAAAACGTTTGTTACATAAAATTATAAATATACATAAAGGAAAAAATTGTATATCTCTAAATTAATTTTTTATTACATTTCTCATTTAATTCTTATTTGTGCAAATGAACGTTGGAAATTGGAGTTGGACGTGTCAGGTACCTATTATTATATGTTTGTCATTTACTAATAATTATAATTATAATGAATATAATTATAATTATAATTAATTTATAATCCTTTTAGCATATGATGCAAAAGGTACGACACATTCACAGTAACTCTCCCTTGTTACAAACAATGAGAATTTGTATAAAAGTGCATAGAAAGTAGAAATAAAATGTTTAAAAAAATTTTTTGTTTCTCATACTTCTTTTCTCAGTTGATATAAAAATATTTTGTTTCATGGATTCTCTTCATTGTGTAATTTATCAGTTTTTTCGCAATCTTGCGACGCCGACTTTTGCTCGCGCGCGAGTTTCTATCAACGTTGCAACGTAGGTTGTTTAGACCAAGAGAAAATTATAAAGGCGGTCTATTCTATGGGAATTGCCACCGAGCAGGATAATGTAACTACCAAAACTTGCGTCAGGAAAACGAATCATCTTGTACGGTTGTAGGTTTCTGAGGCTCGGGAGTGGAGTTCCCGGGGAGGAGTCGCGTGTCGCAAGTTTCCGGCCGCAGTTCTTGTAAGAAGAATCGACGTCCGTGTTGCTTTTCGCCCTCTCTCACGAAAGTTTGAGCAGCTTCGGCTACTCCTACGATGAAGGATGAGGACAACCAGCAGACGCGGTCATTTGTTATTTACTGATCATTACACTTCGACGTGACTGAAATGCTCGACGAGTCACGAGTTCTGAGACGGACTTGCGACTATGACAACGGTGCTTCGTCATTCCGCGTCTTGATTTCTTCGTACGCCGAGATTTGCTGATATTTCGTTTTCGATCTAGCTGTGAATACAAACAACTCAAGGATAAATAGCTTACGCGCAAGCCATTGAGGGTCAACGACCTATGTGAACTTGATAACCCATCTTTAAGAAAAAAGTTTTTAAACACGCATTAAATTAAGCTAAGTTTGTATCCAATTATACTACTATCCTTTTCAATCAAGTTGAAAAGATTGAAAAGAATGTTAGCCCTCCACGTTGAAATATTTTAAATCCGCAAGCGGATGTTGTTTCGTAATCATTTGAACCCGATTATATCACAATCGGTTTTGTATGTCAGGTGGTGATATATACATATAAAAATGTTTTAAAAATATGCAAAGCAATGTAATATATCATATTTCGAACCGTGACCTGTGCGTCACAGAAATGCGCATATGCATATTCACCATATCACGCAAAATGACTAGAAAGTTGGTTCAGAGCTTCAAAACTTCATGATGCAATTTTCATAATAAGTACTCGTAATTATTCGCTAGTTAAGGAGTGGCAATATCGTGATGCGTCTCTTCTCATAGCGTGGAGAGTACGTGAATAATAAAAAGTTTCCCTGAAAAACATGCTGCACACCGCTACCGAACGGGATAAACTTCGAACGTGAGAATATTGGCGCAAGAAGGGAGAATGAGAGGTCAGCAGTATATTCAGGCCTGGAGTTGCCGTGGCGGGCATTCTCCTCGTACTGATCATTTTTTTTCTTTCCTCGCACGACTTCATCCCGGGGGGAGAGAAAGAGAAAGAGAGAGAAAAAGATAAAGAGAGAGAGAGGGGGGGGGGAGGAAGGAGAGAGTTGGCGTCGGGCGAGAGAAGCCCCGTTAAAGCCTTCGCTTTAAAGCTTTGCAACTTGGGCAGAAAGTTCGCGTTCGAACTATTGGGAAAACCTCGCGCTGCAGTATAAGCCCGACCTTTCTGATATTATTATTGCCCTGGCCGCGCCTTACACCTCGCGGTGTCCTCGTTTTACCTCTGCTCTGCCTTTTCGTTTTGCTTTTCGCTTACTTTTCAGTCGCGAGACACGTAGCGGCTGGAAAAAGAGTCGCGAGTTGCTTCGCAAAAATCGCCTTGTCGTAGTACATTATATCTTTTTCTGTGCATTCAAACTTCGTGACAAGGAATTAATAAGCGATATTTTGAAATCATCTCCAATTACACTCTATTAAATGCTTTTCAATATATTAAACTGATGTATAACCATTACTTGTCTGTTCCCATTATTTTATTCTTCAATTTTCTCGTATTGTTTTCTTATTATTACCATGTTAACGGTGATGTAACAGTAGAATACTTCTCTTCTTCGATTGTTATTTAAAACCACATTGTTTCAAAATCTGATATTGGTACGATTCATACTCACAACGCTCATGAGCATCATTTGTCTTTGTTTAACATTTGACAAACAACAAGGATGAAATGATTTATAAGCGTTGTGAATGTAAATCGGACTGTGACTATTACATGTATTTTTTAATTACAAGGTAGCGGACAAAATGTCATATATAAATTTATTTATAACTCATATACTTTAATAAAATTAGTACAGAACTAATATAGAATTAGTTAAATATATAATATTTATATATATATACATATATTTGTATATATGTATATACTACATTGCATATATACTTAATGAAATATCTCGTTAAATATACAAACATCTCTTTACAGTAAAATTTTTAAGAACAATAGTCCGAGGATAAAAAAACAAGTCTCATTATCAGTTTGAAGCGATCCTCTTGGGTAATTTAATATCTGTATTCTTTGCATAGAAATGGAGCTCGTATCTCGAGCGCCTATGGTTTTTATTGCACAAATATATATTTTAATTTAAAAATAATAACATATGTAATAAATAACAATAATAATAAAATAACAACTACAAAAATAAATGAATATTTATATTACTTCACGTACTTACTAAAATGTTATATGCAATATACACATTTATTGCTCAATCTGTTACAATCGGTAAATATTTTGCATAACACTTATAAAATAATACAATTTTACCATAATATTTCTAAAAAACATTTCATTAATAACAAAAAAAAACAAAAACTGATATCACAATTGAATATTTTATACAAAAATCAAATATAAGTGCTGAGATTTTGTGCTCCGCTAAAATTTTATTTATGCAAGCAGTATACTATTGATTTTGAAACAATTCTACAATTTCAATTAATCAAAATACAGTATGATTTAGATTCAGCATTTCTACGAAAGAGGATCTATACCGGTATTACAGTATCTATCGGCGAATGTTATTTCCCTCATCAGTAAGCACAACGGCAGCGTTCTCCGTGCATCGACATGTACGCGAAATGAAATCCTATTGTCATACACTCGCGGGTATTGTTGAACGTGCGAAGAAACGATCGACACATAACAGCGACAGCGAGGCAATTGCGTTACTAACGCGTTAAGCAGAGACGAATGAAACTTTACATTGAGACATCATTCGCTTCTAAGCGAAATATTGAAGCGATAGAAAATTGTAAATAAATTTTAATTTGGAGATAAAAAATATTTAAAAGCTATTATCCTGAAGCATCACTTAATCAACAATGCGAGATAACGTAAACGTGATGTAAATTTTTTTTTATTCATTCGTGGGTAAAATCAAATTTTGCTTGTCGCTTCTCTGTCGATTCGGTTCGGTCTATATGTATAGTCTAAGTGCAAGCACAATATGTATTGCTTACAATGTCGATACGTTACTCGATTCCAGGAAAAGGCCGCTTTTCACTGGCACCCAGACACATTTTCTTAACAATGCGACCAACGCGTGCTCGGCCTACAGTGACAAGAGTCGTTTTTGTGCGTGAACTCTGTAACTTTTTCCATATCGAATCATATTCCAGCTTCGTGCCCTGCATAAAAAATTTCGTTGCAAAGAATGCAAAGAATTTAAAGAATTATTATGAAGTTACATGTAATTTGTTATGTAAAATTGAGACGCTCTTTCCAGTGTATATAATTGCTTATCATCGACCTGCGCTTCTTAAAAAATATATAAATTAAATCATGTAATTTGATTGTTCTAATTACAAAAATAATTGAAATAATTTAAGCGCTATACTCAACAAGTACATAACAAGTACAAATCTGCAAAGAAGATATCAAGAAGATAGATATTATGGAGTAACTGAAATTTGAAAAGATCAGAAATATTTTGCTATCGCACATACTATTGAAAAGAATGAGAGTGAAATAATGAAAATAGTGAAGAGAATCCAAACATTCCGACCGCAATGTCAATCATCTTGACTGGCATGGCCAGTAAACTGGTCGCGCACGACCCTGACTGACATTGCGATTGAAAAGAGTTTTCGGATTATTTACGATTCATCGACGGCTCGCGGCTGCCATAGATTTCCTATTGCACCCTTCAGACTTACAACGAGAATTCGCGATTCCGTGAGAAATCAGCCGCCACCACGAAAAACGATTCGCATGAACGTGCCGAACTATCCGCCCGCACTTGCTCTCGTGCCAAGATGTTTAATGCAAGCACATCGATTCACCAAGCCCCCTCACATTTTTCTCGCTCGTGCGGGACATCCGAGGGTATCCCGAAAGATTGCGGCGAAAATTCTATGAGCGATGACGGCCTTGCGGGGTGTGTCGGGTATGACCTCCGTGCGAAGACCGGAAACCCTCTCTGCGCTACCAGAACCATTGCACCGGCGTAACTATCAAAGTTACGGGCTACGCGACGATCGTAGATTTGGGGATAAGCTGGTAGAACGAAACTGCAATCGCACGAACCCCACGTAGAAACCACATTGAATATTCATTGACTAATCGATTGGGGAACACGTTTTAGACCATATTGAACTTTACACGTAAATTTGTGTGAAATAGATTTTCGCGTGAGCTAGATTCTCATCTTTATAATCGACGATGAACACTCTCAAAATGCCATAATGCAGTGAAGATAAAGTTTCATAATAATCTCTTTAAATCATTATTTCCAATTTTGTTGCATTTCAATCTTAACTTATATCCTATTTTACGTAGCAGAAGAAAATAGAAATTTTGGAATAATTCCAAATCAAAAACATAAACATTTATTCATACACAATAAAAACTAAAATATTTATTATTAATGATTTTCCTTTTCATCTTTTCTAAGTCTTACTTTGAAACTTAGAAAGTTATGGAAAATTATAAATCGCTTTCATAAGAACTTATTCCAGATACATGAAAGAGCTAAAGTAAAATCAAATAAGATATCGAGATTGAGGAGGCGTTACGCCATTGGTTGGAAACGTCTTACGTGAACGAGGTCATTTCTCGCAGCAAATCCAACTTGATACATCGAGCTGGGAGTGACACTCAAGCTTCTTGATTAGCCGCATAATTTTTTCCTCTCCTCCGATAATATCAGCCAGCCTGAGGCGAGACTTTCCTGGTGGAATGAGAAATGTTCTTGGACCGCGTTACCAAACGATTCCATAGGAAGGAGCTCTTCCTGATACCTCGATCCCGCGTTCCCCATATCCGAGGCTCGTTCATCGTGAAGCGCGGCTCATGAATTCCTGCGAATGCCGGTTCTTATCGCCGGGACACGTCGTTGCGCATGAAAGGTGCGCCTTTTGGAAGAAGAATGATCGTCGTTTGCGCAAAGACCGTGTGAATTGCGCCATTACATTTTGCGGAGCTTCTTCGCCTCTGACGCGCTTCTTCATATTAACTTCTTTTCTCATGATGCGGCATTCCTAGGACTGATCATTTCTCATTGTGGATACATTGCAAATAAGATTCGCAAAATCCTGCGCAGCTTTTAAGGAGTATTATGCGGAAGAATTTAATATTAATAACGACCGAATTGATAAATGGCTAAAAAAGAAGAATTAAAGTCATTTGGATCGGAATAGGAAAATCCTTTAATAGGAATACAAAGATATATGCTTAGATTTTATTGTATAAAAGTTAAATATAGAATCACAAGGATCATTTATTTATTTTTATTAATAACAGCTCTTATATATAGCAATTCCTTGTATTCCAATAAGTTTTTTTATAATATTGTATTTATATTAGCTATTTATGGGTTGACTGAGTCTAGTATGGCAAATTGCATTTCCTTTCTACCGATAGCTCTCTTGAGAATCGCAGATATTCGTTCTAGTAAATATTTACAAGAAACATTCTGATGTCTTCTTTATTGCTGGTCAAGGGAATAAATATCGACATCTTCGTTGGTAAGTACGTGATCAAAATACATTGTCTGGCACTCGGCTTATTCAAGAAATGCTCACATTGCCAATCTAATATGACTAACATATTTTGCATTTGAAATCTATAATAAAATCTACAATAGAATACTTTTTTATCATTAATTTTAAATAAAAAATTCACAATTTCTCTCTCAAAAGTTGAACAAAATATATCGTGTGTGGTAAGCAAAGCAAAAATGATTTATTTATGAATTTCATTTTAATATAAAAAATTGTTTTGATTATTTTCAAAATGGTCTAGATCCAGGTGAACCGGCGGCATGCGTATCACTAGTAGCATGTGAAAAAATTTTCAGCTTAAAGAAACACGCGTTTTTAGAAAAACATTTAAAAAACTGAAAGTTACTATTTTACACAATACTGTATAAAATAGCAACTGTACTCCAATAAAATCTATTTTTCACACTTGCGCTCTTTGGCTGTATTCGTTTTTGTGCTGTAAAATATATTTACTTTAAAACGAATATAAATAGAACAGTAAAAGAAATAAACTTTGTTAAACAAAAGAACTCTTTTTGCTTTCAATGTAAAATAAGAAAGTATAAGTATTTCTTTTTTGTTTAATTCTGTAACAGAGTGGCGCACACCAAAAATTTTGACAATTCGTATATAATGGTATGTCAAACAAAAAAATTAGCCATATTTGATCTAAATTGACTGCATATTGGTATCCATATAGAAACGCATATTTAAATGAAATTTTTAAATAATTATTTTAGATACTTTAAAAGCATTAAATATTTTATTTGACATTTTTCTTCAATAGAAAAATTAATAAAATATAAATTTTTATATGCTGCTTTTTGCTCATGTCATTACAGATTAAATATAACAAAAATTAACGCCAAAGATTACTGAAACATAAGATCTGAGCAAAATAAAACATTGACCAAGAGACTTAAGATACGCAACGAAATTTGGCAAACTTTTTATGACGTAACTACACCTTAAGAAGGGTGAAACTCAGAAATGGATCTTGCCTTTCCAAGAAAGAAACTTCACACTTCCATTGTCCTCTTATTGTCTTTCAGTCACGAGCGACACGTTTCTGACCGCTGGACCTAATTCTACCCCTCCAGTTGTTTTACTCCGCTATTTTTACAAGTCTAAGAATAACATATTTTCTTTTTTAATAAAATGATTTTTCTTTCTTAGAAATGAAGTTTCGATACTTACATGTGATATTTAAGATTTACCATTGGTAAATACATATTTTACGTTTTCAAAATCATATAGTTTATGATTGTTTGAACCCTCAGTCTAATAAGAAATATCAAAAGAACGAAAATAAGAATATTTCATATATTTATGATAAGAAATTGCAGTCTAAAGTTTAAAAAAAATATCTTGCCCATTATACTATTTGATAAGATTTAATTTTTTAAATGCTATTAAATATTCCAGTTAACATATTTTAATAAATATTAGTGTGACGAAAATCACATTCCTAACTGTAATTAAATATTTTTTTATTTTACATTTATCTTATACGTATTGTATTTCTTTTGTAAATTTAAAATTAATTGTTGCAATTTATGATAATTGTATTAACAACAATAATAACATTGACAAGTAAACATTGATAAATAAATAAAAGCTTTAAGCTTTATAGAATTAAAATTATAAACTGTTGTTAATTGCACACAAGATTAAATAATAAATACTATATTATTTTATACTACTTTACAACATGTCATCCTACGTGTTTGTCGACTTATAGCACGGCTTTTACATGTAAACAGAGAAAACGACACTGCATCTCTCCATACAGTTAACTCTCTGCACACAAAGCAAGTCGTACGGAGGTATATTTCGAGAAACTAAAAACCTTCATTCCATATTTCGAGGCATTTCTCCACTGCCGCTGCGGGAGACACGAGCGCCTGAAGTGTGGTCTGCTCCTGTAACCCCAACCGTCCTTCGTTTTTCCTCGACTCGGTGAAAGAAGGGAGGATAAAAAAGAAGCTCACCTAAACCGTCCCTCCTGTTTTACGACGGATGCAGACCATCCCCAAACCAGCGCTTCTTCTCTTTCAGCCCCAGCAACAACGACGACGACTAAGGCAATTTACAACCATCTGATTCCGTCGCGGTGCGGCGATTACGCAAGGCAGGTTTTTTCCTTATTTACGAGCTGAAAAAGTTCCGCGGCTTCCCGACACAGCTTATATAATTTCTTATTTATCTTCGAGACGTGCATCTCCGATATCCTTCTCGAAACGCTTCGATAATCGCTCATTTATCTTCGGTAGCAATTTTTTCTTGTTGATTACGCCTAATGTGTATCTTCTTCCGATATTTGAAGCGAGATATTTGTCTCAATTACATAGTTCATTAAATCGCATAAATATCTAGCAAGCGTTTTTGCATGGAAGAGACCGATGAAAGACCTTACTTTTATGTTATTAAAATCTATACAAAATTACTTTTTAAAAAGGTGAAAAAAACGGCGTCAAGCACACACTATCCATATGTATATTTTATACTAAAACTAGCACAAATTTCTAATTGTCAGTAAAATTAAATATAATTATTGTCCTTGTGTTTATATATTATATTTTAACAGAATCTGATATATAAAATAGAAGTGTAGTTTGAAATTAATTCATATACACATAATTATTGTATATTCTAAATACAGAATATATGTATATTCTAAAAAATTAGTACTTTGGACTTGAACCGCGCGCGCGCGTACAAATAAGCATTTAATTTCTTTTAAACATTCTATAGATGTATGCATTTGAAAGAAATTATATATATAGGTACAAATTAAGATCGGTTTCTTCGCATTTTTCTGTAAACTGCAAAGGTAGCTCTTTACACTAGGCATGAGAAAATTGCATAATTCTCAAAGGGTTAGATTGCTCGAACGAGCATCGAGGGATCGCTATTTCAACGCCAATCGGGTTTTCAACCAAGCAAGTGAACGATGTTAGCCACGAATTCCCCTTTTTAGCGCTGTTTCGAGCGAAGGAAGATGTGCCCATAAAAAGGGCAAGAACGCCAGAGGCGTAGTGAAAGCACAGAGGAAGGGCCGCTGAGAAGGATGGTATTTTCTAAAGACGCTTACTCTTCAGACAGATACGAAACCACAAGCAAGGAAAAGCGAGGGGATCCGACGCCTATATTTACTCATTTTCTTTCGGGCGTTTCTCAAAGGAAGCGTCACCTTAGTCGTCGCGGGGCGTAAAAATGCTCAGCTATATTTCGTCTTGCCTAAAGGCTTAACTCTGTAAGTACATGGTAACCCGCTTCATAGATTTGCGTGATCATTTCATAGACGAGGAGCGGAAAAAATAAAACGGTGAAAAGAAGTTGAAATTTTGAAAAAAAAAAAATAGGTGAGTTAAACCTTGTCAACCTTCTGAGGAAACTCGGCTAACGGGATTTTCACATTCCAGTAGCATTCATGTAATATGAAAAATCGGTAAAGCAAAATATTCTCCATTCGCGGTTCAATTATTTTATTTTTAGGCGACTGGATACCTTGTTTACTTCTCAATTTTCATCAGTTCATTTGCAAACTTAAAAATATTTTTGCATTCCACTGCAAATATTATTTCTAACAATATCATCTCCAGTGTTTCTTGAAGTATTCTTAACAATTTTTATGAAATCGAAGAAATTTTTGTTTACACGTATCGTTACACGGTATGGCTAACTTGCGACCAACGAAAAATATCAGAATGCATCGCGCGCGATGATACTCTGAAACAAGTCACGAATATTCACGACAAGACCCTCGCGGAATGAAACCTGGTGATCGGCCGGGATACCTGAGCTAATAGTTTCGTGGGCAACTGAAACGCGAGCCGCCACGGAGTGCCGGACGAAAGTGTATCGTGAGGGATATCTGGTTTAATTTAGCCTGACTTCTGCGCCGCATAGTTACTGACGATGTCAGCCGCGTGGATGCATACGAATAGCGAATAGTTTCCACCGGTGATCGCCGAATTGTCCGCGGTCTTTCATTCACCATTCGCGAATGCCGCAGGGCATGGCACGTACCGCATCATCATCTAGCGAGACTAACTCACTATTTAGACACGTTTATACCACACTGGGGTTTACGACAAAACCACCAAGCCGAAATTTAAGACATCCTCGCATGCGAGTAGGTATCGATCGCAAAATATTACCGGAAATTTTTATGCCTTTTCCATATATACGATTTGTAATCAGACTATCCGATATACAGGCGGTTGTCCACTCGTAAATCTTAACTCCTTGCGTAGCTGTAATCTTTCCCCCTTTTTTTACAATTCTAATCATCCCTGTAACTCAGTCTTTCGTTGTAATGGCGAGGACGTTTTACGTTCGCGATATGCATGACAAACGGTGTTTTAATGCGTACATTATCAGTTGGATTTACCGAGAAAATAGGATTTTTTAATTTTAGATATAAAGTAAAATCTTAGAGGCTTCCTACGATGATCCATTAATAATAAATTAGAAGTCAAAAACTAAAAATTGATCAATCACAGTTAAATGTGTGAAAAGAATAATCGATTATGATTGGTCTCAATTTTTAGTTTCTTACTTCTAATTTATTACTAATAGTTTATTGCAGAAAGTCTCTTACGCTTCGTTGAACAATCTGATAGCAAATAGAAATGTGCAAAATTCTGTACCGACGTTTCTTGGATGTTTTAGTTGTATCAGCTAAAAGTATATCAGCCAAAAAAAGCTGCCCAATAAGTATCATTATAAAATAGTTTTATTCATGCTGTCATTGTGTCTACAAGAAATCTGCATATTCTACCGCTCAGTTTTAATATTTCTTTTTAAAGAATTGGTTTCTTCGGTGTCAGTGACAAATAGTTTAACATTATCGTGTTATCATTTAAGGATATATGCGTGTTATATTTCAAAATATTATCAAAAATATCAGCTAATATTGGCCAAAAAATTTTAAACGTGAATATGAAACCAACTGTAAAAAACAAACTGCTACATTGGCTTTTAATGATTTATGCAGAGCAATAGTGAGTTTTAAGTGAATAATTTGTAAATAAATAAATGGATTTAAATTAACTTTTGCATGAATATTTATTAGAATTTTGTTAGTATAGATATAAAAAATTTAATTTAATTTGTCATACTACTTCCTTATAAAATTTACAAATAAATACTACAAAACGCAATTTTAGATCAAAATCAAGGCAAACAATAAAATTAAATAACTTTTAAACCAATAAAGGAATTACGTTTAAATTTTACACAGATACTCAGACATAATAATGGAACAATATTTATGAAATTTTATATTTTTGGTAATATTTTAAGATATGATACATACATCCATAAAGATAATAACATTATATTAAACTATTCGAACTACCATCGAAGAAACCAGCATAATTCTCTTCAAGAAGGAATGCTGAAACTGCGCGATAGAATTTGCAGATTTCTCGTAGTCACGATGACAGCCTGAAGAAAACTATTTCGTGATGATATTATTGAGCAGCTTTTCCGATAAAAGCGCGCAGGAATGCGCGTGGAAATCGTTCGCGCGCGAAAAGGAAAGTACGCAAATGCAACGGCGCGTTATCTGCCATTTGCTGAAAGGCGGATTTGAAAATGGTATTTAGCAGCAGAACTTAACGAACGTTTCACAGTGGCGACTGGTCTGCAGTAAGTGGAAATGGCTTTATTACATGCTTACATAGTACATATAAAAGTAGTTGCACCCAACAAAGACAGATGTCTTCTTTGGTTTTATATAAGGCTGTAACAAACAGAAGCGAAACAGTTTTGCATATGCACCGCTAACCAGAAAACACGTGCATATTGCATTCGCATGTTTTCAAGCATTTATTATATCTGTTACGAAGAAATATCATTACTATGCTTCTTATTCTTCGTTAAAAATAGACTTCTATGATTTTATAATAAGAGACGCTAGTATCTATTAATATTAAAATATAAAAAGAGATACTCTCATTTATATATAATTCTAGATAGACCTGTGCGATTTTTAGTTCTCTAAATTAAATTTGAATATACTATTTCATATATTAAATGTTATGAATTTTAAATATATCTTTGTCAAATAAAAATTTTGTAAATTTTTTACAAAATTTTATAAAATATTATATATTAATAAATTAATAATAATTTTTTTAATGTTTAAAAATATGATTCGAGAAATTTTTTATTCTCTAAAGAGATTTTATTATAATTTCATAAAGTTCACTGGAAATTCTCTAGTTGCAAGTGTCTTGAAATGTTATGCGTGTCAGTTTGTTTTAAAGTTTTTTATGTCTTTATACACCGTACATATACGTACTACTAGATTTTCAGAAGTAAGAAAACAACATATTTAAAATGCGTTAAATTAATATTTTGAAGATAATTATGTTCCGATTTTGAACATATTCGTTGTCTGAAAAGAAACATATATAAAAAAAATTGTAATTGATTTTTTAAAACAGCGTATATCACGGTTATTCTAAAATTTTTATGACGAGAGAACTGTTTACCAGTTCTTCTTCTATGAAATACTTATGTTTAATTTCTTGAAATTTTTTATAACTCGCAGCATTGAGTACTGTATATGAATATGTATATAATTAATTTTACTTCGTAGAAATTTGTGCTGAATAGGTATATTTTGCACGGTATATAAAATCAGAAGAAAAAAACTCCGAGTCGTCCTAATAAAAAAAAAATGGTGATGTCAAAATAACTTCGATTTCCCGAACACTTTGTCTCTTTAGGAATCTATTTCCCATATACAAAAAAAGGTGCTGAGAGGTTAAGGGTAAAGACTTTATATGCCGCGGCACGTTTCGACGACTTCGCTAAACAACAATAATTATTATTCCGAACACGCAGTCGCTCAAACCCTCCGTAATCGTCCCCTCGTCGAAAATCCGAGGGCGAGAAGTTGCACGACGCAAAACAGATTAAAGCGTTAAGCTGCGCTATGGTAGTCAGAGGCGATATCAGGAGGCGACGAAATAACCGCGCGATGGGATTTTCATCCTCGTCCGTACGTGTCAAGTCCCGTTTAATTACCTGGTCTAGGTGCAAAGTTCCAGTGCTATCAGGAGAACTCGATGGCCGAATCCATAAGCAATATGCAAAGGACGCGCATCGGTCCGAAATCTGTCGTTAGACGTACCTGATAATGTCGTACAGTATAAAGGACAATTTTATCCATATGCCCTTTATTATCCTAAAAGACCTGGCTCATTCATGCTCCAATTGTGTACACGCGAGTATTATCTCTTTGCCCGGTTTAACGTGCTATCGAGTTGCGTTCATCGTATAAACGAAATATGCAAATTACATTTAGCGATAGAAGGAAAAGCTCGCCCTGCAAGCTTTAGCGTGTAATTTAAATTCCAGCTTTGCGAAGATTCGCAGAGAGCGCGTTCCTAAGATTTTCAACGAAAACGTATCGCTTTGTTAAACTTTCAGTTGAATGTAGTCATAAGTATTTACCTCTCTAACAGATTTCTATAGAAACATCTTATCTTTAAATATTGCGCTAAATTTTTTAGGAACATTGCTATTTTAGGAACATCGACATAATATTATATTATTATTATATGTAACATCTAATTTACTTTTCCATAATAAGTTAAGGGATATATCAATTAAATAACATAATTAATAATAATAAGCAATCGTTGCTTATTGAACAATTAATTATTAATCAATACATGTAATTATTAAAATATGTTAACTGTAAAGCATGTTAATTTCTATAATGTGCCACAAATAGTCATCTGAATAAGATGTAACAAAATATAAAATAATGATACAAGTAAATATCATATAATGCATACATAATACACATATATATAATTTATTATTGATTATACTGTGTAAAATTATTTAAAAAATTTTATTGTATCAAATGTCTTATTATATATTTAGAATGTAATTAGCAAACATTATATTGCATTTATAAAACTACATTTATATAACATACAACATTAACGCTAAATAGTAATTAATACAATTAGTAATTAATTTCTGAATATATAGACTCAATTAGCAGTAATACAGATTGTAACAAGGAAATGTTATATGATATTTAATTAAAATGCGATAAAAAACGCAACGACTAAAAGAGAAGTTAAAGTTTGCACATTAAAAACCTATCATAAATTAAAATTATTTAATGTCCAATAAAAGCTGTATTATTCGCCTATTGAAAATCTATTACTATCTGCAATATATGAATGTCTGCATATAAGAGATATATATCAAAATGTATATCAAAATTAATTACCGTTATTTATGGTTTTATTGGTGATTATATATACTTCTCGTAATCAAGCTTACACATAATGGTTAAATATTTATCTTCACTTATAAAACAAATATTAAAGGGGTTTCATATAATCAACGTATAATACTTGATGATTTATACGATGTACGGCACATTGTAATAATTTACTACTTTGTATTTACATACGTACCTAAGTCTTTAATGGCTGATGGCTCACCATGATTACGTACAGTCAAAATCAGTAAGTGACGTTGGCAATCAGAGCACTGCGGTCGTGATGAAAATACAGTGGCTCGCGGAAATCCGAAGCTTAGAGGAGCTTCTGTCCGTTCAATGTACAATTAAACGGTTCAAATGAGAAAGACGGTCGAAGGTCTCGGCTAACCAACAACAGCGGACGAAACTCTGGTTTTCAGCAAGAGTTAACCATTAGAGACGAGAGAGTTCATGCGAGTTCAATATAGAAGGGTTCTTCGAATTGTGACGTAAGTAGTTAAGCTTCTTCAGTAAAAGACTATTTCGTTTTAATCAAACCGTATATTTAACTTACTTAACTAACTTGTTTATTTAACTACTTATTTAACTAACGTGCTACTACCTTTTATTTTAATAATAATACTAATTAAAGGTATGCTCTAATAAAACGTGTCTTACAAAAAAGCAATTTGATCGCAAATTGATCAGATAAGAAGAATGTCGTAGACTTCAATATAAGGTAACTACACCCAATATGATCTAGTATCCAATATAACTTGCTGGTATACTCACATAGAACAAAAACTTCTCTTAGACATCCTCTAGACGTCCATCAGTGAGATTCGAAACCACTATTATAGACTATTATATCCATGTAACTTCCTGTAAACATCTACTAGATGTCCATAGAAGTTTCGTATTTCATACTTCCATTCGACCTCCATTAGACATATTCTTAAATGTTTCTGAGATGTTATGTGGATCGATCATAAATGTTTCAAAGCGTTTCATAAATATGATTATAATAGACGTTAATTTTTTAATTTTACTGATTCCTAACACAAATAAAAATTTGTGATTGCAGCAAGAAATAGAAATATCAGATTCATGAAATAATCTTTATACAAAACTAAACAAAATTATATTGTCAAAACAATATCATATTTACTTTCATCTTGGAGACCAATTTTCCTTCAACAAATCGTTTCTTTAAAATGTAAGTGAATAACGACTTCTTTTATACCACGCCTTTTATTCCATCCTGTATTGTTTTTTAAATATGAAAAATAGAACTCTGCCGCTTCCATCGGTAATTTAATTTAATTTAATTTAATGTATAGTTTATTGCGAAGCTCTATGAAAAAAAACTACATTAATAGAGTAATAGACATAAAATATATTACAATAGACCATAGTAGACATAACATAAAATAAAATAATGCGCCGTGTACTAAATATTACATATAAATTCATAATAAATGTCTAATGGACGTCCATTATAGATTCATAGAGGACATCAATAATGGTTATAGTGTATAGATATCTCTATTAGACATCTATCTGATTTCCACGATGGATGTCTAATGGATATCATGTTTCCTATTAATATATAGTTACACAGATAGTTAAATCTTCACTGCACTTACATCTTGAAACTGTTACATATTTTCAATTAACATTAAGAACCGTTTCCTATATATTTTGAATCCACCGGTTTTTAATAACTCGACAAAAATTGCAAAGCTTCTATAGATCATATACGGTACATTTATCTTAGTAGATTATGCTTTCGCAAAGATCGATTGCCAATTGCATAAACACTCAGAAACGTATTTGCAGAACGTATTTACTTCTTACCAAGGAGACGTTGTAGACAGCATGTCGTGTGCATTCGCATACATGCATCTATTCCTTGTCACGTAGCATCAATATCGACGTTCCGGGAATGTTCTCGAGACGGTTCTTTTCCCAAGATGAAATAAATTCATTCGCGTTTCTTTTACACGACGGGGCAGTTTAAATCCCTTGCGAGACATCTACATACAACAGATGGTGTCTTTCTGACATCTAAAAGCGAAAGCACATGTAAATGTTGTCTCCGTAACAACAAGTCAGTCACCAAAGGCGAGTTTACACTGGTGATCGTACACGAATTTTTCTTTTCAAACGACATGACGCACTCAACTCGGTTTCTTTCTTTTCGATGCACGATACTTTTACATACAATTGTTTTTAAAAGCACCGCAAAACGCAACCGACGGCCGATCATTTTGTGCTTCTACTCAACAAGAAACTAATCACACTTCACTCTTACAAGGTATTAAATGCCATTCGACTCAGACTCACTTGCTTCCATTTAAATGAATTAATTGGAAAATGAAATATTCTGCACTTATAATGATTCTTTGCGGCAACGGCGTAAAAAGAAATTACTTTTGAATATTGATCGTACTTTAATAACGGTTGTAACGAAGAGTGAAAAAATGCATTTCGAACATAACAAACAGCACCGAAGAAATGAGTGTGTATAAACTATATACACAGGGAATATCGCGCTAAATTAAAATGTTTTGTTGTTCATGAATATTTATGAATAAAAAAAAAATTCGATATGTAAAATATGAAAATATACAAAACGTTATACATACTGTAACTTTCGATTACTATCCAGAAAGTATAATACAATATATATGTAGGGAAATTGCGAATATAGTAAACGCGATACTATTGCACACATTGAACGATACAGTATATTCGAATAGCGATAACTACTTACTTCTCATATCCAGTAATAGTTTCGATATGCTGCACTATACACGTGACTATAAAACCACATACCATTTAAGATAAATACTATTATATGTTTTCGATATTTTTGATGTAAGAAAGAATGTGAAATTGCGAATATCTACGAAAAAAAGTTAAATAAAGCTGAGGATTATTATTTATCAATTATAGCAATTTTTGTTCAAAAGGTATTGGCTTTAAACTACAATATAACATTTATGTATTTTCAATATAAACTATAATTTTAAATAAATACAGAACACGATTCAACATTTTTCCCACGAGTAATTCCCTAATTTTAAATAAAGGCTTCGTTTTTTGTTTAAATTTATAGTTTATTTGATAAAATACATAAATGTTAAGTTATTTTAGTTTAAAATCAAAACAACTGAAGTATTCTTTAAATAAAAACTAGCAATATTCCGATTTTCCACAAAAATCGATTTTTCAAATCACGACTCGCGAGGATGATTTTAAATCGGTTTTTGGTAAAAAATTGATTTATCCAACAAAGGAACAACTATTTTAAGCCGATTTTTTAACACTTTTTTTACAAGAGAATGATATTCTTTTTTTGTAAGACTTAATTTTTAAAAGAGTCATTCAGAGTTGAACATCCTTTATAATTAAGACTCCTACAATTGATAAATAATTAATCATCAGTTTTATTTAACTTTCTCCTTAAGTATTCGCAGTTTCCTCCTCTCACCCCTACTAAACGTATGCCAAATTTATATAGAGACTGTGTAATTATTCACGCAATATTTCCTCGCTAACGCTACTTACTTCTATTTTCTATGAATTGCTGATTGCACTTCAGAGAACTTAAATAATAAATCGCGGTCGATATTCCACACGGTGCACTTGGCCGCGGGCTGGCGTCCCTGGATTTACAACAAAGGGCACTTTAATCCGCCGCAGGAAATCCATACATAACGCGAGCATGTTCTCGCGACCACGAAATAAAACAATGATGACGGTATCCTTTGCAACGAACGAATCTACGAGTGCGAGTTTACACCGTAGTGGTATTCATGACGCGCGGACGCACGAGCGTGATGAAGAGATAGAGGGGTGGTTTTTCCCCCTTTTCAGGTCGTGCACCGCTTTGCTCTTTCGGTGTGCACGATGCTTTCACAATTGTTTTCCTAAATGAAAGCTCGAGAAAGTGCAGCCGTCGTCGTAGGTAGAGCAAGAGGAAAGGCGCAGGGATAGGTCGAATAGTACGAACGCGAGGGAGGGGGTTTAAAAGGGCTTAGTTACACTGCATCTCATTGTTACTGTAGTCTGGTATCACCGACGCTTCCTACCCGCTTCCTAGAACTTTATGCCCTTCATCGCGAAAGTTTGAAACTTACCCTCGACACGAGAGCTTTTTAACTCCGCCTACCTCACTCGAGCCAACGAATCGCGGCCGCTAATGGCGCAAAGTCCTAGCGAGTAATACGCGATAGTGAAATTTGGACATTTGCGAGTTGTCGCGGAAGGATTTTTATACATTGAATTTTTGTGAAGATATCCCCCTCTTTTGTTTATGTTCCGATGATCTTGTTCCTTACAGAGAGAGATGAAAATGTACGTTAAAATAATATAAAGTTACAAATTTGAAACATATAGAAATATCAAAGAATAATAATTAGTACTGTAACTTAATAATGTCTTAATAATACTGAATGTTTGCATTATATTAATTCATGAAATCCTACACATGTACAAGAAATTACATTCTCCCTTTTCCACTATCTATAATTTAATATATATTTCTATAATAAGTATAATAATTAGTATGAATAATTATTCGATAGAGAGACTAGGATAAAGAGCTAAAACCAGATAATTGTAATCTGTCTTAATGTCCCTGTTAAATTATTCACGATTCATTAAAGTATATTGAGTCGTTATTAACGACACCCGGAAATGTTATATGCAGTTAAGGGATTTTAATAATGCATTTCCGGAAACTATGAGAATTACTGCCGACCACGAAGTAAAAAGCTTTAATTCCAGATCGAACTCTACCAGGAACAATGTCATTTCCTGAATCGGGAATTGGGATTTCGTGGTCATAGGGTCGAAGCGTGATATGACTTCCTAGTTCCATAGAGAGATCGGGCTTTATTTAGGTCCCGCCTGATAAATTTGGTCGTATACAAAGTGGACGTGTTCAGGATTCCCCAGATGACTTTGCTTTTATCACTCGAACAGATCTTTATCTTATATATGCCTCATGGAAAGTATAGTCCTTGTTTTATCATCTTTTTCAGTAGTTTAATATCGTACACAAATCAAACACTATTCATATTTAAATAACATTAAATTATTTATTAACAAGTTAATGTGTTTATCATAAATTTATAATTTATATTTAAATGAGAAATTTTCATAAATTTATTTATTTTCAAAAACGTGTTATAACGGAACAAAAATTATTTTCGTATAATTAATGATCAGTAACACCGTAACTATTTGGGACTTGAATCCTAGGACGTCGAAGTATCACGGACACTACAATTAAAAAAAAATGAAAAGAAAGTTATTTTAATAAATGCATTTGTAATTTTGCAATTTTTTAAAGAGAAACGTTGAATAGTTGGATAAATAGCGAGTGTCGTTAATAATATACGTATATATATAGCGTATACACTTTTTTCTAATAACAATTTGGTAATAACGTTACAATTTTTCATATTTAATAATAACGTCACAGAGTTGGGAAAATCGCTTTTAAAAAAATAACTTGTTACTATTACTCATTATTTTTCAAAAGTAATTTTTCCTGACACAAAAAAGAACTTGGTGAGCTTTTATTTTTTAGTTTATTAATACATTTCGTGTTTAATATAAAAGTATGTATAAATAATATAATAAAACAAATAACTACAAAAATATGATATATATGCATGTACATATATAGAATATAGATAATTCACTGGGAATTATTTAGGCAAAAAAGATCTAGCTTTGACCGTCATAGGCCTGAATACGCTTATACTTAGAAACAAGACTGTTTATACAAATACATCCATTTATTACGAGATGCGCCACTTACTTGGAAGAAATTTTCGAGCAATTGACGAGCGACGAAGAGTTCGATCATATAGTAATTATTTGGTTTTGAATCCTAACTTTTAATAATGATAAAGATATAAAATACTAAAATATAAAATATTTATTATAATTAATGTTTTATACTTAAATAAATTTTTCTAAATAGCAGAATAGAAGATTAATAATAAAATTTTTATTATAGCAGATAGAAGATTGATAATAAAGCTGTTATTATTAATAATAGCAAATATTTATTTTAATAATCAGCTTGGATTATAAAAAAAATCAAACTAATCCGATCATTAAATGTTCTACGCAACGATATAAATAAGAAAATTTATAATATCGATGGAAACCTTATAGAATTTTTCCTGCATCTTGACATTAACGAGAAATTAATCACCGGCCATCGAGTGATTATGTAGGACCTAACGACCGTTTCCAGCAAGGTGTAAAAATCGCTCAACCGACGCGAACAGCTCTTAGGAACGACATTCATTGATAGTAATTGGATGAGCATCACTGCATTATCGCCTTCCAATAACCGAGATGGGTCAGGGGACACATCTACTGCCAACTTCCAGATATTTCAGAATCAGCAGAGTCATTACAAACACTTCGCGAGACTCTTAAGAACGTTTGCTCGTTGAGCCAAGTCCTTCGGCTCCAATCGATGATATCAGAATGATGCTCCCCGCATTTCGCAATACGCATAACTTCCTAGTGATACATCGCGGAATCATATACAGCTACGACAATACAATCATAATTATCAATAATAACAAATCTTAATAGTATGAAGCTTAAAGAAATATGAGATATAAATAAAAAGTTCTCAGAATATGCAACGTCTTGCTGCATTAATCATGTCAAATCGATTGTCATTAATCATACCTATCGAGTCAATGTCAATTTTACTCGATATAAAATACTATTTCTAAACATTGTGACGTTCCATTAAATCATTTTATGGTCATTTTAATCAACTTCTATTTTCAGTCGATTGCGATTATATCCTGACATGGATATATGACAGATCAGAAAAACTGTGCATGCCGATATTATTTTTCCGTATGAAAAGATATTCGTCGCATGCATCACAGCATTTGTGTTCTGCTTGATGGAATATAAATGCGACTGTTGGTTTGAGGGTTCGAGAATTCAACTCGAGATGATCATCTCAGGAAGATATATTTTTCGATAAGGGAGATCAAGGAAATTGCGAGGGCTGTCGTGAAATCGACCAGCTTCAAAAACGTTTCATTTTCATCTCGACTATTCCCCTCGCACTGACTGGAAATTTTGCTGGGATGACGCAGGTGATTGGATTAACTTTCTGGAAAAGAGAAGTGCAGCAATGATAACGAATAGCTGGTTGTTCTTTTAAATAAAACTCTGTTTTAGAAAGAGTGGGAGGAAGAGAGAGAGAGAGAGAGAGAGAGAGAGAGAATGTATGGCAAAAAAGTTAAAGTTTATTTTTTAAACTTCATAATGCCGCGCATAAAACTGCTACAGTCAAATAATTCGAAAATTAATTTTTTAACTATATTGTTTTGTTACTTTAAGTGTGGAATAATAGAAGTGCATTATATTTTTATCACAAATACGTTTTGAATCAATTTTATTTAGTGTGTAATGTGCAGCAATGTAATATAAAAATTGTTTAATGAAAAATATGATGTTTTGTACCTACGATTTTTACAGTGTTATTTATGACCTAAAATTGCTGCGGTGAGAGGTTTATTTCATGTATTTTATGTTACATGTCAACTATATTTTATATGTAATTTTTTTACTACTGGCAAAACAAATATAAATACTACATAAATAAAATATTGTATACAAAATAAAGTTCTCAGCAGAAATAAATGTATACGTTCTAGAATAAAACTATTTTCATCGCTATTTTCTAATTTCTGAAAGTACGAAACACTTACCTATTATTAAAAAACAATTATAAAATATGTAAAATATATCACACGATTAAAAAGAAAATATTTTTTAAAATAAATTCAACTTGACGTAATTTTTTCTGACGTCTGTAATCTTTATTATTATTTGTTTATTATCCTTTATTATTTCTTCGTTATTTCTTTATTATCCTTTATTTTTATTCTATTAGTACGAAAAAATAATTTGCGTAATTTACAACATTAAGAGTACGAGCGGTTAATAAGATTAAGATAAGACTGTCTCTCGGAGGTAACTATTCTTCAGAAAATCCATCGTAAGTATCAGTCATGCACCTTTCCAATCGACGCTTAGCAGAAATAAACGTAAGAGGCAGCTGCAATAGCAGTAAACATAAATGCATTGCAGACACAGGCTCCATTAGAAGAAGTGCCATCGCTTGTAGAACTGATACTAGAGAAGAACGTTGCTCCGTCGGATTATCCTGTGATTCTCTCCGGAGCTGCTCTGCGCCGAGGATTCAAGCAACATTGGAAATTGTCACTTTATTCGAAGGAGGATCTTAAGGAAGGCTAGTGTCCGACTATCTTTTTCAGCTCTCCTCGCCTCTTGCACCATAGAATTGTCTCGAACGAGGAGCGAATGACAGGAGTGCTCATGGAACGAGTGCTCCATGAAGGGTTGCAAGAGAGCGCCACCGGGGGTGGATGAAGCGAGCACGGTGGGAACATAACGACTGCATTCAGCCAGAGTACCTCGCAACAGTCCGCATTTTGCAACGACTTAACGAAACTTATATTGATATTTGAACGTCGAATGGCATTTCACAAATTGTGTCTGGAGAGGGAGCTACGCACAAGCATGATAAACAACGTCCGATGGCGAGTAACGTAAAAATTTATATCTCGAATATTTCGACGAAAACGGTGGCACCGCGATGTGTAATAAAAACATACGTTGCAACGAAAAAAATAAAAACTACATTCTGCCTTCCTCGGTTTCAATAAAAATCATATATTTCCATCACGAGATCGAATTAACTTACAATTAATTTACGTATGTCTAATTTTGTGAAAGACATGCGAATAATTTTGTTCTTCTTCTATCAAAGCTGGAAGATACATTAAAATAATTTCTTAAGTTAGTTCTTTCAGTAAGTTCTTTAATTAATTCAGAATGTCTTCTTTTAAAGAAATTTAATTTCACGCAACTTTTCTTCAACATGTATAAATATTCAGCAGTGATATATCTAAATATTACTGCATAAATAAATCTTGAATTATTCTTTTGAAGCAATATTCACACAGAATCATTGCTGTCTTAGTAAAAACATAATTTATGCATTTCTCACATCAGAATTATTATTCAGTATCTATTATTATTATTTGGCTATTCTACAATCAAATTATAATTGATTAAGATGATGTCTTTTCATCAAGAGTCTTTTCATTATTTGTGACTTAACAGCGGAGTTAGATAAATATATGCACAATGTGCAAAAAAAGTAACTATTGTAAATCTACACGGGACCAGCAATATAATTTTTCATCGCGGGTAATTTATGGCTCAAATGCGCATGTACGAACTACAGCATTTTTCTTGCTAGCTAAGCTAATACAGCAATTTAGATTTAGATAGTGTCGATAAGGTTAATAAAACGGTCATTGATACTGTTCAATCCAGCGATATCGTATCTTTTAAAAATAGTGATACTTTTATTTCTGACTGCTGTTGATCTTTGATCGCGCATTGAAAAATTATTCTTTAATAACATGTGCAAAGCTTTGCGAATTTTATTGATAAATGATTATTTCATTTACACAGAGAAAAAGATTTCTTTGAATGTAATAAATTTGATTGTATTCAAATAAATTTGTTATTTGGAATGGTCCAAACAAACCAATGTTGGAATCAATAAGTGCGATTGTTTGAATTTGAAACAATGTATATCTTTGTCTTAAATATTATTTGTTTGAACAGATAATATCTATCTTCAGTATTCGCGTGATCAACTATACTGCACAAACATAATTGATGTAGCACATAGCACTGCTCGTTTAATCCTGTTGTTAGACGTATAGTATAAACCATTGTTTCCATATTTTCGGTCAAAAAATGTAATGATTATTCTAAGAAAGCAATTATTTGCATGGAATAACCTAACCTCTATGAATATATTTTGCCATTTTTAAATAAATAATTTGTTTCGTTGTTTGTATTTATTGTAACCAAATAATATATTATTTAATTGAAAGATATTACTTCAAATAATAATGTTATTTCTGTCAAGCAATAGAGATTTCTCGAATGAAACAACAAAATTTTTATTCAAACAAATAATATTTCGTTCAAATATATATTGTTTCAATAAAACAAATTTTAGTCAAATAAATAGGAATACTAAATCTAAAGAAACCTTTTTCTCTGTGTACGTATATATCGTCAGTTACGTAAGAATTTAAACTTAAATTATTCTTGTACATGTAATTACAACTAAATATCTTTGCATAGATTTATGCACTTAAAAATTAGATTTAATATGGTTATCTTTTTAACTAATGCGATCTAATGATATAATCTAGAATTATAGCGCATGCGTAAGACAGGTGGGAGAAGGATATAAGGACAACTTATTCGAATTCGGTGAGTCGAGAAAGCGTCACGAATTTGTTCGGTCGACATTCGGCATTTGTGACAAATTAACTATCAACCACCTTCATGTGTGAGTGACTATGATATATTATTGTCTTATCAATAATCGATTTAAATAAATTTTAATTAAATAAGTGATGTTTAATTGAAACCATTGTATTCATTATAAATACATTTCTTATCGCAATATGTGTTTTACAATCTTCTTTATTTATTTTTTTAAAGTACTTATTGCGATAAGAAATGCGCTTCATAAATATATAATGATTTTATTTAAAAACACTTGTTTAATTAAAATTTATACTTAAATCATTTATTGATAAGATAATAATATACCATAGTCACTCATGAAGGTACGGTTCGCAGTTAATTTGTCACAATGCCGAATGTCGATCGAAAATAAAAATGTTAATAATATTTATGCAATTGATTCTTCATAGTCTTCTAAGAAATAGAATCAATTCTATAAATTAACATTTTTATTTTTATAAAATTCAAACGTTGGAATTGTAAATATAGTATAATATTACATGTGTAATAGAATATACATTTCGAATACATTAAAATATAAATTAATACTTTAAGTTTAATAACATGCTAGTGTAAATTTACACATGTAAAATAATTTTAATAAAATGATCATGTCTTCAGTCTATATCTATAATCAACCATTATATTAGAATTAGAGCATTATTATGTTTCTTATTTATGCAAACTTGGTTTCAGTATACATCAACTATATACATAAATTAGTAATTATTCGTAAAATTATTGATAAAAAGGCAAATACTTATAAACGCTATCAATTTTTGTAGTAATTTAAACTCCATTGACAAGAATATCTGCATGAATATAAATTCGACCGTTAGACCATTTTGCACGTTTATCCATTTGTCCTTCACTATGATAGACACAATTTATATCTCCTTGGCATCAAATAGTACCATCATTTAATCACGGATAGTCAAATAATCATTAGATAAATCAGCTTGCAAATTCATGTAGAACGAATATCTCATATCATTTTTCAACGGCGGAGTGTGTTGAATAACAAGCTTTGCTTGCACTATGTGTCGAAACTATTTTACGTACGTAATAGTAATATCTTAGTCTGTGTAAATATTATATTTAGTTTTCATTCCGTAACTCTCTAATATCTTTATATCGATATTTGTAATTTTGTTGAATAATCTTTATTAAAACCCATGATATTTTTAATTTCGCGATACTATGCATATATGTTGCAATATTATATAATTGTGCAAAGTACAATCAATTACTCTATAATATAATCAATTACTACAAAATATCAATCAATTACTAAATAATATAATCAATTGTCATATATCAATACTTAATTGGAGTAATTATGACTTAAAAGTATCATTAATTTGAGGATCATATAATTAATTTGTATTAAAACTTATAATTATCGAAAATGCTATACCAAAACTAAGTTGTACATTTGATAGGTTGCAGCTGCACATCGCAATTTCTAATTTGCGCGAACATGCCTGAAATTCCTGTCATTTTCCTATTCCGCCCGCACATATGACCGTGCGTGCAATATTGCACGCAATTAGAATTTTGGACAGCTACGCTGGTCGATGTGTTTCGCGCAACGCACGTGATCGCTGAATAATGTAATTGAAAACTATCGACGAGCGGTCCATTTCGTTTAATCGGTTCATATAAATAAATCGCACGGACTGTGAATGCAGTGTCGATATTTCAGAATTGCATGCGAGTATATAATTTTAGTCATGGCCATTAACGATTCAATCGAATAGTGATACTTATCGGCTCTGTCCGAGAATTAATTAAATAGTTAAAAATTCATCGTTATCGATCGACTTACGAAATGCGAACAGGAATTTCGTTCAATTGCCTGCTTTATCATAGAAGTTTGACGAATTGAAATTATTAGGGAATAACTGCTGATACTAATACCAATCATATAAAAATAAGATATTAATAAATTGATCTCTTATTTTATAATAAATCTGATATAATTTTATTACCACAGTTGTAAATTCATAAATATTTATTTTCAAAAATCTATTTATTTATCAATATATAAAGTTCTTTTTTCATTTTAAAGAAATAACTCAATTACAATATATATTTGTATAACAAATTTAAATAACTATAAAATTATATTAATTTCTTTATAAGAACTTTTAATAAATAAAACTCAATTAATATAAGACAAACAGATGTCTGTTCAATATGATAATTATCGTTATATATTTATATGATTGTTTAATATAATATTATCCCAATATATTATATTTTGATATTTTTTTAATGTAACATTTACAATTATATTAGAATTAATTATAATTTTAATTTATATTGAATTTACAACTAGTTATTGATTAAATTTGTCAAAAAAATAGTACATTAAAATATCATAACATAATATTCAAATTTATACTGTTGTACCGTTCAGGATGTAAGAGTGCCACTCCGGGCATTATGTTGTATAATAATAAAATCATATGAAAATAAATAAAAATATATTTTTTATTACAGCATGATATAAAGTTTTTTTATCACTTCAATGCTATGTTGCGCTAGCAAATTGTATAAAATGATAGAAATTGTATCAAGATGGAGATTAAGTACAGGTAACGATGACTTGCATGGATGTCGTAATGTTTACTGCATGACATTTTAAAATCATGCCAATTAACTTTCTGAGGGAACAATTCGTGCGAATTCTTGAAGGAAAAATATCCTCTGTTACGTAAAGATTCTGGAGATTGCATATTATAA
This sequence comes from Trachymyrmex cornetzi, assembly GCF_001594075.2. NCBI lineage: Eukaryota > Metazoa > Arthropoda > Insecta > Hymenoptera > Formicidae > Trachymyrmex > Trachymyrmex cornetzi. The sequence continues at coordinate 1,624,779 of NW_017298743.1, forward strand.
AATGCAGATCGTTTGCTTATTCATCATTTGCGTGCAAAGTAGTTAATTAACTTTACATATTACAGTCCTTTTTATATTACTAATGACGCGTTACAATGTATCTATATCATTTAGTTAAAAATAACTCTATTCTAACTTTATTCTGAGACTATTCTGTAATATATTGAAGCTAAAAATAGTCGAAACGTCTGTATTATAGGATTAATAGACATAAATCTTATCAAATTATATATTATTGTCATAATAATTACGTACTTATAGTGCAAATTCTGTAAAGCCTACTGTTTTTTTATTTTGTTTTCTTTTATTATATTACATTCTAATTACACGATCTATTTCTTACAATTAGTAACATGCGTGTTTCACGCACTTAAAATTACGTACCAGAAATTCTCACAGTAGTTAACGTCATAAACTTCTTACATCGCGATTCTATTATAATTTTAAATTGCTTTCGTATATACTCTATTATAAAATTATATAATAAGACATAAAATTGGATATTATAAGAAAATATTTTGATATTTCTTGTATACTGAAAAATAAAAAATCTTGTTTCTATTATTTGATAGGGTCGTTGATATTGTATGTATTTTGGTACTGAAGTGGATTATTTTAATGCAAATTTTGAAATGATGGAGGGTGCTCCTATCCACACAGTGCTCATATGAACCTTTGGATAGGATAATATAGGCTTTCCCATGGATAATATCCCAGCACCATGATCTCACGGTGCGCGCACGTCATGTAGATTTCGCACGGAGTGACCTCATATCACTAGACAGATGTTCTTATTTGTATGAGGATCATATAACTCGCACGCGCGCGGATTCACATGTGCAAGTGATATGTATCCTCATGCATGTGAGCAATATTAGTCTCAATCGAGTAAAAAATATAATATATATATATATATATATATATATATATATATATTTAATCGTATACGATGATATACACGTATATGCCTTCATTGTGAAGCGAAGTACACATCACTAGTATGATGCTTTTATACATGGAGTGATCATCAGGATAAAATGAATCCTCATGAAGTATTTTCTGGGCGTCCTCGTCACATGTAATTCTACAGTACAAGTTAAGTTTAAACTCGCATGTGTGTCTTCATCATATCGTAACATAATGATGATATTCTTGCATGCGCGATATAACTACACAGAGAAAAAGATTTCTTTGGATGTAATAAATTTTATTGTATTCAAATAAATTTGTTATTTGGAATGGTCCAAACAAACCAATGTTCGAATCAACAAGTGCGATTGTTTGAATTTGAAACAATGTATATCTTTGTCTTAAACACATTATTTGTTTGAATAGATAATATCTATTTTCAGTATCGCGTGATCAACTGTACGGCACAAACATAATTGATATAGCACACAGCACTGCTCGTTTCCTGTTGTTAAACTTATAAGCCATTGTTTCCATATTTTCGGTCAAAAAATGTAATGATTATTCTAAGAAAGCAATTATTTGCTTGGAATAACCTAACTTCTATGAATATATTTTGCCATTTTTAAATAAACAATTTGTTTCATTGTTGGTATTAATTGTAACCAAATAATATATTATTTAATTGAAAAATATTACTTCAAATAATAATGTTATTTCTGTCAAGCAATAGAGATTTCTCTCGAATGAAACAACAAAATTTTTATTCAAACAAATAATATTTCGTACAAGCATATGTTGTTTCAATAAAACAAATTTTAGTCAAAAAAAAAATAGGAATACTAAATCCAAAGAAACCTTTTTCTCTGTGTATCACGCGTGAGAACTCTTACGAATTATCATATTAGGATAAGCTTAGCTTAATAATTATTAAAATCTGAGATATAATGATTGTAATAGTAAAATATAAGTCAAGTGAAAAAATGTTGAAGAAAAGTGTACATATCACAAAAATATGCAAACAAGTATAATATGCAAACATAAATATAATATGCAATTTATTACATAAGAGCGTGTGTTTATACATATAGTTGCCATATAGGTAGAAATACAACCTTTTCTATAAATTAAGTGATCAAATTATCTCATACTAGCTCTTATTTAACTTATGCCCGATTTCTTCACTTCTGGATAAGTTGCTGATAACCTTATCTAAGAGATATCTCCATTGTATTCTGGGAGATATTTTTTGAATAAAGTTATCTAGAGGCGAAGAAATTTGTCATTAGTCATGAAATCAAAGAAAATAGTTTAAAAAAGAACAATGAATATTCAGAATACAGTGTTATAATAAATGAATACATATATATGCAAAAATGTAATAAGCAATTATTAAATATATTAAGAACTTGCCCTTTTAAGGCCGGTTGTTCCATCTTCGGTATACTCATACAAACTGTATGATAATTTATCTACTGAATAAACGAAAGAGTAAAAAATAAGAGCATAGAGATTAAAAGAATAAGTAAATGAGCTGAAATTACCGAAACGTGGAACAATCCATTCTTAATTATAAATACATTGATACTGTTTCACTTTATCTTCTCAATAAAAGAATACTATAGATACATTAACCGAGATGCATGTATTGATGCAGAATAAAATCCGTGAAGATTTTTTTCCCTTAAATATCACATATGAATTTCATATCCTGAGATAACGCTTATGATAAACGACCTTCGTGAATAATTCTACTATATTCTCACCGTTCGGAAAAATTATTCGAGTTTAGGATGGCAGCATTATGGGCACCGACGAATAATGCATGAATTAATTTTGAAAATTATGAATCTTTAAAATCTGATGAATTTTATGCAGCATTTTTCTGATATCTTTCTTGTTCAATACATTATATACTGACTGTGCAAAGTACACTAAACATTCATTTATAATTTTCTTCAATGTTTGTCAGTTTTCTTCTTAATGAAACAAGCCCCTCTCTTGTCTCACTATCGAGATAATAAATGCATGTAGCCAGCTGCTTGTCGCATTCACTGTTCGTGATCTCACTGGTGCTATCGTCTTTATCATTGCTGCTACCTCGATTAGGTTAGTGTCTATTGCTTTATTGAAGGACAAATCGACTTGAGTTTAACGTTCACTAAGTCTCAGTTACCGAAGATTCAGAATGAATCAGGAAGTCCAGCGATATAAATAGCGACCAAGCAGATCATTAGATGTCGTGTTCGTGATGGTCGTCATTTATAGTGAAACCATACATAGACCTACAATTTCATTTCAGAGTATAAAAGAATGCACTGGTGTCAATATAAAGCCTGTCACTTCTGTTCTGCGTGTTTCATTTTGCAGCTGACTTTACGAAACGTAGCAGTGAAGTGAGCATTTAAGTGAAATAAAATCGAAAACAAATAATTTACAGGTCAGTGTGTCGAGATTATCAACACTTTGTTCTCTTGATATTAATATTCAATAGGAGTTTATTAATGAAAATTTTAAATAAAGTCTTGATAAATATTGTACTGTGTAACATTATAGTGAAATAAAGTTAATATATTTTGCACTTTAAAAATATGAAATCAACTTGCCAATGTATACGTGTGTGAAACATATAAATAAAAAGGTTCTTATTAAATTCGATCATTACATAATTGAACTATAATTTAAAAAATTACTATAATTGCTATAATAAAAAATCGATTTTATAAAATGTCACAAAATATTACATCACAGTGGAAAATTTTAAGTATAATCCGCATAATCTGCACAAGTTGCGTTCTTGACAGGAAAAAAATTTAAGTCACAAACATCACGTAATGCACAAACATTACAAGCGACACGCGAATATTACGAATGATTGTAAGTTCTTAGAAAACACTTGCATATTTCGTTTACACTTTTAGAGCCGTATAACTAATTTTCTATATCTTTAAATAATCTTCTATTTTTAAATAGAATAATGTAGAAATTTCAAGTATTGTAAAGCCATTTTATTAGCACAAATAACTTTTCCTTTATAATTCTTAAATTAAAGAATATTAGTCATAACAAACATTGTTTTAATTTTTCAATACAATACAAACTATTGCGCTTTTTAATAAGAAAACGCATTGAAATATTTATATACATATATGTATATACATATGTATATGAGATATTTATTTACATATGTTATGTAAGAGAATAACAAATACAAGCGTGATATAATTTTTACACATAATAATAACATATTTATTAAAATTGTATTTACAAAAATTGATCAATAAATCAAACATTAATTTGATGTTAAGATTTATTCGAAAAATAAGAAATTAATTATGCACATAACAATTAATGATGCATTATAGAATTAGATCAAGGCGAAACGAAAAAACATCAATACCGCGATTTATTCTCAACAAAAACAAATGATTGATAAAATTTTCTCATCTCGAGGGACTGATATAGACTGTGTTTGGAAACATCACCCGAGTGTATCGTTTTATCCTTGTTATTCATCCAATGTTAAACAAGGATAAGATGATACACGCGGGTGCACCCGGATGATGTTTCCGAACGCAGCCATTCTCGCTTCCGATTCTGAAACTTTTATCTCGAGACGTTCGAGATTATCGCGTTCCATTTATTTAAAACATTCATTTATAGACTGAGACAGCATTTTAATCGCAACTGACATGGATTTCTCCGATTTTTTCAAAAAGAGACGAGACGAGACAAGAGAAGAAAAAACAGATGACATACGCTAACCTAGGAAATATTATTTTAAATGAGACGAAGTTTTGAGACGATATTCCGAGATACTCGTATAGAAACGTAACATTAATAATAATTAATAAACGCATTCACGCAGTGACATAATGTTACTTACGATTTCGTGCATTATAAGACAAAGTTGTTTTAAGATCGTTATATTAAAAGTTTAGTGCAAAAATTCGTTTAAAACATTTTTTATGTCTCTTTTCGATGATAGCTCTTAGAAACATAAAATTTGACTTTTTAAAATAATGTTTTATCTGCTTGATATACATCAGAAAACTTTAGACATGGTTACAAATTTTCATTTTTGGTTCTAAAATTTACAAAAAAATTTTTGGATCTATGACATACAAAAAACGTAAGGCAATAACATAAACAGCAGCAAAACCAAAATGTTTATTTGCTTCGCATACATCTTGTTTAAGTCTTTTTGTGTATCGTTGCCTTGATACTTGAAGCCGACTTTTAATGTCAAACGACAATGAAACTTGAACAATTACACGCTGTTTTAATAAAAATATAATTAAACACTGTTTTAAAAGAAGTCTGACGTACGAAGAACGAAATATATGAAATAATGGCAATAGAGAATAAATAATCAAGAAGATTTATATCTCATGATATGACATAGCCGACTGATGGCTATTATTAAAAGTTGTAAAGGAATTAAAAAGTTTTTATATTTAAAATATAAATGAAAAATAATATATAAAATAATAACAATATATAAAATATACAACAATTTTGATTAATTTAACCTTGATATAAAGAAACACATAATATGATGTTTATCTTTTTTAATAATACAGTGACTTCACTGCAAGTATATTTGCAAGCATAACATATGATTACGTACTTGTTTAAGTAATTATTACGTGAGTGAACGGCTTCGAAATTTTATCTTGTTGTTTTCATAACGTCAAATATTAATTTTAGCTTGTTAAAGTTATGTAACGTGGAAATTGGATTAAAAAGAAGTATATATCGCCAAATAAGATATATATATTAAAATTAAAATAAAGTTTATATAAAATCGAAATTAAAAAATAAAGTTTCATTGTTTATTAGTAACTCTGTCACATAAATTATAAAATATTTTAAATATAATTTTTTCATATTTTTTGCTACACTTAAAAAAAATATAATCGATTTTAGTAAATACTTGGTAATACTGCCAACTAAACATTTATTTATGAAGTAAATGATTTATTTAGTAAGTAAATAAATATTTGTTTAATAAACAGAATGATCGTTAAATCAAATGAATGGTTCTTGCACCAAATAAATATAAATCTTTATATTTAATAAATATTTATAGTTGGCAATATTCAACTAAATATATATTAAAATTAACTATATTTCTTTCTCAGTGTATAAATTATTTATGTACTATTAAAATTATATGTATAATAATAAAATATATTCCTTATAAGTTTGGTCATTAAATGTCCGTCTAATGACGGACAGATCTGATTCTAAGGAAACTGCGGAAAACATTTCTGAGAAAACTCATCAAGGTGAAATATGGCCGACGTCGTTCGGCCACAAGTACGTACGCGATCGCGGCGCGCCAGACGTGTCGTAAATTTCTCGCAAATACCGCAACTCGATCACGTTCGACGGGATCTCAACGCGGAACGTACGTATGCCATTGGCCAAAAAGGGAAAAGGAAAAAGCGGCTTCCCATTACGCTCTTAATTGAAACAGCGATCTCAAATGTAGGGGAATGCGTCCGTCTTGAATATCGACGGACGCAAAGAGAGAAACGATAAGGTTAAAACGGTCGAAAAAAATGGCGGGAGGAGAATGAAGGAAAGGGTAGAAAGGCCGGAATGAGTGGAGGGAGGCGGCTGGAAAGAGAGAAAGAGAGAAAACGTGATAAATCTCGCCGCGAACAATAAGTTATCGTAAAGAATCGTTTTCGCGTTTCGTGACACGGTGGGAAGAACAATGATTTGTCGGAGAAATTCTCCAATTCCAATTCCAATTTCAGAAATGGCCCTAGAGACACCGACATGGCTGAATCTATGCTTCGTGGAGAAGATCCTGCGAAAGTCGGAAGGCGACAATTCTATCGAAGTGACCGATATATTCTCGAAACCGGCCACGAGCAAAGGTGACAACTATGCCAGCGACATGATCAGGATTACTGTCGAATTTTCACGTGATCAGGGTGGCCGTAAGATTTCAGAGAAGAAATCAATCATCATTAAAGCCTTGCCTACGGCCGATGGTGTTCGACAGGAACTTGTAAATTGATTTAATTTATACAATGTAAATGTTGAGAGAGAGAGAGAGAGAGAGAAAGAGAGGCGGAGGAGAGAAAAATCAAACTGTAGCAAATTTCATTATTACTAAAAAAAAAAGATTAGGATAATTATTTTCGGAAAATTGGACTAAAAATACAATGCTTTTTATGAATCAAATCAAAAGAAATAAATATATTTACAGAAAATGTTCTTTAATTGTTCCAACAATTTTCCATTTGTGGAATAAAATTATTCTCTTTTTTTTTTTGCTATTCTAGAAATCGAAACTTTCTATCGCACAACTTTCTAGTTAAATCTTTATATCACAAAAATAATTGCATGCTTGTTAAATTAAAAAAATTCCATTTGTTAGTTTTAAATAAACTTGTTACAGATCGCGCAATCAGGTCTCTTTCAAACCGAAATATTAATGATGTCAGATACCTTGGATAAAATGAATAAGATGTTAGATCCAAAACACCGCTTAAGTGGGAAAGGTCTATACGTACAAAATGAAAATCCAACGCTTTTGGCGATCGAAGATCTCGCGCCTCTCGGCTTTCGCATGGCCTGTCGTCTGTCTGGTCTTGACCTAACTCATTGCGTATTGGCAATTCGTGGAATAGCCAGGTTTCATGCAGCCTCTGTAGCCATATGCGAGAAGGTAAATCACTACGCATGACTCAATCAATTGTAATGTCTCATTACAATTATTAAAAATTTAATGGCACGAATCAGATTTTTGCATTAATAAATCCTTAATATCAAATGTAAAAAATATATATATGGGATATCGACTTCGAGTGCATGAACATCACAGTGCAATAATCTCTTATGCTGTATTATTCGAAGTATCTATTAAAAAACATGACATACATCTAGTAAGAAAAATGTCAGCAGTTTGTTATTTCAGCATCAGGCTGCTCCCCTCGCCCTGATGAAGTAAACTGTAATGTTCACGAAACGCCTAATTTTAATACAGTGAATTTTAATTAGCTTCAAATTTTAACCATGTTTTATTTATGTATTTTGTCTTAATTTATTTAGAATAAAATATCATACATTTAATAACTCTTTTGTTAAAAAAAATAAAAAATATTTTTATGATAAATTTTGGTCCTAAATAAATCCAGATGCAATTGATAAAAAATATGTAAGACAGGTTATATTTGCAGTAAAGTTACAGATTTTTTGCAGAGAGAAATACAAAAACTGCCTATAAATCTTATATACTTATTTTATGATTTATGTAATTAATTTTAAATAACATGTATGGAAAGATAAAAGCAACCATTTATTTTACAGTAAACGATGCATGTGAAAACTTAAGTAATTATTTATGATAATAACTAGTCATAGAAGATTTATAAGAGATCGAACAGATGTGTGTTAAGATAAGGAAAAATTATTATGCCCGTAACAATCGTTACGTAACTGAAACCATTTAAGACAAATATCGTGCATTGGAGTCCTAAACTCTGATACAACAGATACGTGCATTGTAATAATGCGTGCGGCATAATGGTTACCATAAACCGCAGCGATTTTGTAGTCGAATGGAAGTTTGAAACTGTACGGCGAGTGATCCAGCAGAAATGCCTGGCGTAGAATAACCGTTTTAACCAAAGTCTAATATCCTTTATTATCCTTTATTATGGCACGTGCCTCGGCGTGTAGCCAAGAAAACAATTTGAAAAAGCGTCCTTTACAAAAAAGAAAAACAATTTACTAAAAAACGAATATATCAAATTATTCTCTGATAAAAAAAATCGCCTTTTCCTTGACTGAAATATCGCGCATACATATATCAGATACTTTTGAAACTAAAGCAATTAAAAAGGAAAAACTTTTTAAGCCAAAAGGAAAAACTTTTAGCTTAAAGAGATATTTATATGCTCAATTGTAACTGTAAGCAATAAATCTTTTTATATTTAAAAACTCGTAACTTGAAATTAAAATATTTTACATTAAGAAGTTGTAATAAATAATAGTTCGTTTTATAATTTTTTCTAAAAAAAAAAATCTGCTTTAAATTTGTTAAGAAATTGCATATTATTAAAATTATGATCGTAGATTATTTGTAGAGCCTCACCCGTATAACGTTTCAAATTTCCAATCTACACTACAAGTTCAATTATTTAACTTTATGACCGAATGGATAAATATTAATATAGTCTTTTAATAAAAATATTTTAACATTTAGGAACCAAAGCAAAAAGATATGTATTCAAGAGGAATGTTTAGCAGCCTGCAACCAACAGAATTGAGAGGTTTTTTCAATATGAGTGTTAAAGCTCTAGTAGATGAAGTCGCAACCTGGCCAGAAATGAAAAAGTAAGATTTATATACATAAATGGAAATATTTATTTTCTCCTTAATGTCTAAACTAATGCTTTTAGGCTTTTACGGGTATTACCTTCAATGATACCAGACGGTTTGCGAGTTATCGCCGTGTTTTTATCCATTACTAATGCCCAAAGATTAGGCATTAGCAATGGATAAAAGCACGGCGATAATCCGCAAATCTTCTGGTATCTTTGACGTCTAAAAAATATTTCATATGCATCAGATAAATGTTTGATACGAAAAGAGTGAACATATTAAAGCAAATATGAGTACAAATTGCGCTGTTTTTATTTCATACAATGTTTATATGATTTTTGTTGCTAGATACGCAAATAAAATTGCTAAACTTGTCGATCGCATATATGAAATAGGAATAGATGTAGCCAGGCTCTCTGATGATGAATTTAATGTTATTAATCATGGTGATGTTTGGGTGAACAATATGTTGTTCAAATATGACAATGATGGCAATCCTATTGATCACATTTTTGTAAGTATTATTGTGTTATAAAAAAAATAATAATTCCTTTAAACACGAATATTTATTGATTTATTATAATCGTGGACTGATATTGCAATTAAGATTTAATATTAAATAAAATAATTCATGAAATTTAATTTATACTGATACGATTAACATTGTTAAAACAGCGTATTCATTTAAAAAATATGTCTTTTTAATTTAAAAAATGTAACTCATATAAGAACATAATTTAAATACAATATCTCATAGGTACTTTGTTTCAATTAGCTACATTTCTGAACTTTTATTAATTCTAATAATTGATTACAATGATATAAGTTTATTAAAAAGAAACAAAATAAATAAAATAAATAGACGATATTCTTAAATACATTGTCACGATATATGTTAATGCATTTTAAGTATTCATAATATCGACTTTAACGGTCAAGACAAAGAAGCGGCGTATGTTATGAATAATGCAATAAATCCAGTTCGATCGCATTCAGGTACATTCGCCACCTGTCTGCCCGTGTCGTCTGCACAAACTCAACTTTCTCTCGCCACAACTTCCTAAACACGAGTCCCACTTCTTTCCCAGTGCATGGATTTTATTTCCAATTCAATTGTCGAAGGCTCAAAAGATCGATCGACCGAAAGAGTTTGTTTGTTGATATTATAGGTGGACTTCCAACTATGTATCTACGGATCGCCGGCACTCGATCTTCTCTATTTTCTCAGTACAAGTCCTTCACCGGATGTCATTGAAAACAAGAAAGATATTTTATTAAACGAATATCTTGGCACTTTATCGATGACTATGAAACAACTAAACTGCAATACGCAGCCGCCCACTATGGAGGAACTGAAGACTGCCTTAAAACGAAAAGCTAGCTACGGGATGATAGCATCCTTCTCAGTTTTGCCGATAGTATTGTGTTGTAAAACTGAGGCGAAAGATTTAGGAGAGCTCATAACCGATGGTTTTTCAAATCCAGGTCTTAAAAGTGAAAGTTATAAAAAATTAATGTGCAAAAGACTTCCACAGTATGATGAGTGGGGTTTACTAGATCTCTAACGCATATTTATAATAAAGATCTTTAATAATAAAGAAATAAATATAGAATAGAAATTTAGAAAAGAAATTAAAATAATAGGTATGAATAATTATTAACAAATACATTAAAATTAATAGTAATAGATGTGGAATATTAATATACATTTTAAAAAAAAGAAATCATCATAGAATTATTATAATAACGGCATAATTCGTTCGAAAGATTAAAAATTATTCTCTTATGATAAATTGTTTTTATTTTTAACTCATTAAAGTTTTAAACTAAATTTATATTTTATTAATATCTATATATTAATCGGTATATAAATTTATTCTTTGTTTTGTTTTGTAAACATTGCATAATTTAACTTATATTATCAAACAAATAGTATCATTAAAAGCGATGTATATAATGCAATTCTATAATAATACAAATGCAAAAACAATATACAGATTAATTAAGATATGGAAAAATGAATTTTAGAAGTTGTATTTAATTACAAAACACGCGTAAAGAAAATTGAAAAAAATTGTAGAATAATACTATAAAGAAAATTATTTAAAATATTTATTGCGTTATACGATATACTAGTCACAAAATTAATTTATGTTATTCGTATTCTTACATCTTAATTCTTAGACATTAAAAGTATTGCTAGATGAACAATAATATTATATGTATAGTAAATCAATAATGTATATATAATGTATATATAAATAATAAAACAAACTAAATATGAATTATTATTATTTTTCTAATAAAATTATTAAATACGTAAAAAATTTTATAGAAAAATTTGATGCAGATATATGTATAAAGATTTCAAGATATTATACACACACACATATGTATATATATATATTATAATATAATATAAGGGAACTTAATTATTCCTTTTAATAGCTTTTTAATTAACTTTTACTCTCTGCTTTGCTATACAAAGCTACAATTTACTTCCTTTTACGATGCAAAGTGTGAAATTATATAATGTTTGACCTTGTTGATTTACATTAACATAGATTACTTCAATTATAGATCACATTAAAAAACATGGAAGATTCTACATTTTAATGTCTTCGATAAGTTTGTTATAGTTTCTTAGATATTCGTAAATTTAATATAAAAATCTTCCGCATCCTAATTTCGAGGCTTTTAATACATTTCTAATCTCTCTCTTTTTCTCTCTCTCTCCCTCTCTCTCTCGCAATATTTTAGATTTTACATTTTTTGTTTTACTTTAAATCTTCACATCTTCTTTAAATTTAAGTACATCTTAAAGAATTTACAGAAAATTTAATTTTCTAGTCAAATATTTTGTTATTTTCGAAGTTTATATTATAGAATCTAACTACATTTACAAAATAACTCATTTTCGCTTATTTTTATAATATAAAATAGATATGTATATAATAATGTGTTCTGCTCGAAAATTGATCCTTAGGATCGAGTCATAAAGCGATCTCCAAGAGTAAGACGACGCGCTTCCGAACTTTCAACGATTGTTTGCTATGAGTTGCTTGGTGGAATTAGTCAAGGCGTTGTATTGCGCATGATATGGCAGTACATCCCATCAAAAATTAGCCCTAAATGCTAATTAATCCTAAATGTCATTTGGTTCTAAATACTAATCAGTCAAATTTTTAAATTGTTCATTACAATATGTCAAATATTAGAATTAAAAAATTGAAAAAATATAATCGCATAATTAAACGTTATATTTATATGTTAACCGCATTTAGGATCGAAATGTGCAGACGCCATTATTTTGCTACTGCACATTTTCTACAACACTTTGTTTAATTTCACCATGAGCTGATGTGCCTCACTTATTCTTTCTGTATCGGACACGACTAAATCATACCGAGCAAGCACAACAGTAAAAATCTGTTTATAATATAAAAATATTCGTTTTAATTAAAATTAGACCCATGAAAGTTTATGGGTAACAAACAAATAGTATATTGTATAGGAATTATACAAAACATTATAATCAGGGCTTTAATATATTAGTTATAAAATTATCTTTTCTGGTATTCTCTTGTTATCTATTTCACATAAATCTTCGAAATAGTCAGACAGATTTAGACTCAAATTGAACTTTCGTAACATTCTTTGCAGAATAATCTTCTAATTTTGAATAAATCTATGCGACACAGTATTGCGTGCAGTCGGCCATTTCACGGAAACAAATAACGAGATGCGAAAAACAAAAGTAGAAACGAAATTGCTGTTCGGCACGCGTACTGTATCGCATACCTACGAGTATTTTCTGGATTAATTGCGTTATTTTAGATAAAATATATGTAAAGAAAAAAGATTCTGAAAAAATTATTAAAAAGTGTGTTTGAGTAAATTAAGATTAAGACAACAGTGAACGGTGGTTATTCAGTATTTAAAGTAAAATGCACAATCTTAATAGAATGTATGAATAGCTTAATGAAATTTTGTTTATAATTTTCGTTGATTTTAGATAAAGCTAAATAATTACCGTTCGCGCTGTTCAAAATGATTCCGATTCATGGCATATATTAAGCGCACTACCGAATAATTAACCTTTGTTGTGGTTGAACAATGATTCCAGTTACTTATGGTATTCCATGAAATAAACGGCAGGAAATCATTATTTTGTGAGCATAATTGGGAAAATTTTGCAAAGAGAGAGAGAGAGAGAGGGGGGGGGGGGGGAGACAGTATTACTAACGTTAATGCAGCATAGTTTCATCAAAATTAAACAGTCAGCAAACTTAATAAGTTGTTATCAGAGGCGTCTTTGTAAAATGTTTCCAGTTTCCTGTTATAATCTTATGTATGTGTATTATAAAATTACAATTGAATATTATTAACACATAATGTCATATAATTATTATATATTACCAATGTAAGTCAAAATAAAATAATTATACGTAAATATTAATTAATTATTATAAATTATTATAAATTAATGTTATAAGATAAATTAAATAATATATTAAAAATACATTACTTCTATTTTGATATGTTATAAAGAATAATTAAGATATCGAAACAGATTTTGTTAATAAAATATAATTTTTAATGGATTTGCTTAATTTATATAATGTGAAAGGTAAAGTAGTATAATGAAAGATCAAGAATAAAAAATAGAGAATAAATAGAGGATCAATTGATACTCCGAAATTTAATTACATTGATTGCGCATGTTACTAACTAGCAATTGGCGTTTGCAAACCCCATATCTCAACATGCCAATTGGAACAACGCATCAATAGGTGTCGATTTTGATTTTCGCAAGAACAGTAATATCCCAGTAGATTATTAGATTATAACGTAGTAGCAGAATCAATTGAAAGCCCGATTTAGCAAATCAAATGTAATCACAATCTATGTATTTACCGATCAGCTTTGGATCAATGTTTTCGGTAAATATAACTTGTTCAAGGTACTTTCTACTTTGAACAAGTTATAGATTGTCTATTTCATAGATTTTGTTTCGTTTATAATATAAATTATAACCGTCAATTAAATGCATTTAATGATTTTTTTTTATTAATTCACAAGTAAAATATTATGAATAATGACAGTCTGTAAATTCATTTATATCAACTTCCCCTTTCAGATCCGTTCAAATGTGCCAAATCGCGCTCATTTCAAACAACGCGCGCATCAATAAACCATATAAATTCTCGAACGCAACAATTAAATCCCAACAAGCCATCACGCGTATAATCGCACGCGCCCATCGAAATTGCGTAGCTGCGTGTGAAATGTGCCGATTCCGGAAACCTTGTGGAGACCAGCTCGATGAACCGCGAAAGCTAATTAATATCTTTGGAAAGTTGGAATATGTATTTCGCCTTTCAATTGATCGAACGTATGCCTATTCCCTGGCGTGTATGTCGTCTGTGTTTCGCATACTCGCTCTATCGTACGCGTGCGTATGCGTCTGTATTGTGTGTGTGTGTGTGTGTGTGTGTGTGTATGTGTGTGTACGCACGTAGGCATGCACGTGACGTGGAACAAATGGCGATATTAATTACCGCGATTTGCCATCTCCGATACTGAAATCGACCTCTATTAATCTGAGCTTACACCTTTCGTTTGCCAGCACCTTGCTTGCATCGTGAAAATAAATTCCCATTTTAATCCTACACTGAGAGAAAAATGTTTTGTATTTGTAACCATAATTATATATTACTGTAATTATGATTATTACTACTATAATAATAATAACAGTAACTATGTATATAGTTCTAGCAACAAATGTATATAGTTGGCAACCTAAAATGACTATTATCAACAATAAGGAGCATTTAGCCACAACGCTAGATGTATTCAGCTATAGTCATATATTTAAAATTATAATTATATATAGACGTTTCTATTATTAACGTTTGTTTATTGACACGAGCATTAATATGTGTCGCTTGTTACCGTTTTTCGAATTTATTAAACTATATTTCGGTGTCCAAACGTGTCTTTTACTGAAAAATTGTATTAAACTTATGAAATCCAACATGAAAATACGAATTAAAATTCACTTTTTATTGTATAACACAGCGTATTTCATGTAATTTCGTAATTAATGTTAACCCATCTGACGATATGTATATCAACTTTTTCATTTGGACCTGAGATTTTATCTAATTGTGTTTATTATAATAACTCTTTTATATTTGTGTGTGTGTGTACTGAAGATGGTCAAATATTGACCGAAACGTCTATATATAATTATAATTTTAAATATATGACTATAGCTGAATACATCTAGCGTTGTGGCTGAATGCTCCTTATTGTTGACATTTTTTAATTTGAAGCCACTTTTATTAAAAATCTATTGTAGATCCGGGCTAAGCAAGACTTAAAACTTTCTCTATCTCGTTTTAAAACCGAAAAGAGACTGGAACAAAGAGAGTTCTAAGCCTCGCTTAAAATTAAAGTAACGTTGGTGCAACCAAGTCTTAGTAATGTGAATTTGTCACTGGCCCTTATCGCTTACCGCGCTACATGTAAGGGTGATGTCCCATGCAGCGGATCGCTCAAATTTCGCAAGCAGATCTAAGAGAATGATTCTGTGATTGGCGATACGCGAATCCGCTTACGCACGATCCGCTGTATGAGACATCATCCTAATTAGAGGAGAAAAGAAGCAAGCGGCACGGTTTGTGAGATTCCTATAGTTACCTAGTTAGTTTCTATACCGCGTACCGCATACCGCGCTACATGTAATCGCACCCTAAGCGTAACTTGCGTCAGCCAATCAAATCGTCTCAACTAAAATAAGACGTGGTAGCTAATATAAGGTTTATTCGCGTCGCACACTCCAACATGCTTCAACATGTTTCTACCATAGCTCCTACTCACTCTAATGAGCGCGTTTGAGTAAGTAGGATCTACTGGTTGGAGGAAGTAGGAGCATGTTGGAGCATGCGACGCGACAAACCTATAATTTGATACAATTTGATTGGTCGAAGCAAATTACGCTGCATGTGAAAGCAGCCTAAGCGGTTACACATCTGGATGCACCTAATGGGTGCATTCAGTGAGTGCATTCAGTACTTGTTGATACTAATAGCGTTTTCAACCTGTTTTTTTTTCCATTTCATCGTTCGTTACAGAAAAGCTTTTCAATTCTTGACCGAACAGTTTAAACATTTGCATTCTGGAAATCGGTTTCGCGATTTACGTGTAACGGGAGTACTGTTTCATTTGCGAAGTATGCCTTTTCTTCTCATCGTTAAAATGGTTATCGAATAATTAATACTTTTTAATTATAAATTATTTTACTGAGATGTTTTTATATTTGCTGAACGAAATACTGGGTTTCAATTTTAAATTATAAAGCACTAAAAGCTTGATAATTATCGGAATCTTATTGCTAGCCATAACATATGCATTCAGTTTTCATCACGTAGATAAATACCATTCACGATAATCGATAAGATAGTTCTTGACAGACCCTGTAACATCGATAACAACATCATGATGATCGACGTATTGACCAATATGTACGAAGTAATAGGCAATTTCTGTATCAAATAAGCTAATATATCAATATCATTACTCAAAGTCTGGAAACGTGATACCAAGCTGAGATAAGAAAATGTCCCTTTCCGTCCATATTTCACATCTTGAATGTAATCTATGATATCTGATCATAGTATCTCGGGACTAGAATACTACAATGAAGATTCTATTCATTTCACCACAAATTATTCTCATAAAGTATTAATCAGCAACACTGACATATATACAAATCATATTTTTCAAAGCCTTAGACGGTTTAACTAGATCTTAAATGCTTGTATGATTCTTGTGTAAATTTATATTTTTTTATTCTTGTGCGAATTTATAGAATATACCTACTACGTATGTAGTCCTTAAAAATGCGCGCCGAAATGATTTTTCGGTTTTGTAACACTAACTTTACTAAACTACCGCAGTAATATCACGAGTCAAATTAACTAGCAACTTAACAAATTTTTTATGCTTATTCGCATCTTTGAAACGATTTTAATAATGTTGAATAATATATTAAAATCTGTAAATAATTAATTCTTATTGCGAAAAATACTACCTCGGCCGAACCCGGATCTCTTGCATTCCATGCATCCTATAAGCCTTTAAATTATCGAGGTCTAAAGGTTTAGGATGCTCGCACAGAATGCAAGAGATCCGGGTTCGACTCCCAGCCGAGGTAATATTTTTCGCAATAAGAATTAATTATAATGATATGACTGCAGTAGTTTAGTAGAGTTAGCGTTACATGATCGAAAAATCATGTCAAGGCGCGTTTCTGAGGACTACATACGTAGTACATAAACTTACACAAGAATCGTACAAGCATTTAAGATCTAGCTAGACCGTTTAAGGCTTTGATTTCTATAGTTTGTGTTATTACATATACAGTCCTATAATATGTTATATTGCATATTTTTTATATTATATACAATACAAATCACATTTTTGAGTTTTTCAAAATTTCAGGAAAGTTATTGCTTACAATTAGACAAATCTCATAATAGTCATTTATATTTATTAATTGTTTATAGTATTAATATAGTCGTTTGATGTAACAATGAAAACAACTTTACTTGATGCATTAATTTATAATTATTAATTTAATTGTATTTAATTAATTTTTTGCAAAATAATATATAACCTGTATAAAATAATTATTTATTATATTATTATATAAAATAATATATAATTTAATAATTTTAAGATAGAAATTTATGCTAAAAGGAGTACGACAAAGTAATGTTCGATAAAATAGGAAGGAATGGAGTAGATAACAAAGTCTGAATATCGAAACCGCGCGCAGCACGGAGCCTAGGCTTGATAAACCCGATAGCGATTCATCACATTTAACCTTATTCACAATAGAGAGCCCACTGGAGCTAGCCAGTCGGGAGATTAACAAAAAAAGAGGAAAGGGCACGAAAGGAAGAAGCAGAAAATTACTCGCTAGCTCCGGCAAAATTGAAGCGCGAACTTCGTCGACTAACCCACACCTAGCCCATTCTCGCCATCATATATTCGCGGCCTTTGTCTCCAGGAACTGATGCGGTATCACATGTGTAAAAGTAATATCTGGTATGCGAGTACCAGTCAAAGGGGTCCCCACGTTTGAGTTATAAGGCCAGACTGTGTTGAACGCGAACGCTCGAACATGAGGTCGAAAGAGGAGCTACACATACGTATACATATATGTATATCCACTGGCGCGTGTGCACGCACAGAAGGTGCGAGAAGAAGAGCATCACGAGAATATGAAGCGGACTGCATGTATATCTGCAGCGCGTATATACGCGTGTCGGGGACAGAGGGTTGATAAACGTCTCTTCCAACCACCCCATCTGTCTCCCTCATCCCAACCGTCTTCCCCTGCAATCATCTCGCCGTCGCGGGTATTCATAAACTACTCAGACAACGTCTGAAACTTTACGTCGCGGCCCGACGATGTTCTGATACGAAATAATAGCGACCGTATAGTAATGAAGATCGCACATGTTCACCAGTATTGCCTGACCTGTCTTATGATCCTATATAAGCGTTTCTGTTCTGTTATACATACAGAGAATTCGCATGCAATATTATGCGAAACAGAATCAAATCGTGCAATTTAAAGCTGTATAAAAGAATGGACTCTCACGTTTAAATGTGTAAAGCCTTGTTAACAACGAGAAGATTAAAAGGTATATTCTCTTTCGGAAGCAATTAATATATATATGTAAAGAATAGCTCTGTCCGAACACTATCATATTTACATATAAATGTTCCAAGTAAAATAAACTGAAAAAGATTAGAAAGATATTTGTATAATTATATTAATTACATTATAAAATGTAAGTATTATGTACAACATAGGTATGTCGTATTAGATATAAAATATGGTATTTATTTTTATTCTTAATAAACCAAATAAATCAAATATAAGATAAATATATAATACAAGTTCTAAATATATAAATATAAATACAATCTAAAACTATAAGATAATTCTTATTATGTTTGTTTACTTGCAGCGATTACCCTCCTCTGACCAAATCAGTCACAATCAGGGAAAGTCATCACCGCTATGTAATTGGACAAACCGGCCAAGAGCTGATTCCAAAAGCACAATTAGATCGACAGTTTCGTACAAATGGGTACGAGAGCCGACGTGAAACAGGCTAAAATAAATAAACGCCATAATTCACGTTCAACAGTTACGAACGGTTCAATTCGCGATTGGAACTGGTCCAATGGCAGAAGGTGATGCAGGGGGATGGGCGTGCGTTAATAGACGGGATGGTATGTATTACGTGCGCACAAGAGTGGCAAATAATCCGACTTCGCAGGCACACGACGATACGACGTTCTCCGAAATTAATTTAAAAGACAGTATTTCCTATCGCGTACTTAGCACCTGCATAATCTCATCGCAACCTCGCAATTCCGTACATTCTCTCCCCCCGAATCCAACCTCGTTGCCGGTTCAAAATAAGTGGATTACCTTAACTTGATAAAATGAAGATCACATTTTATCGCGTTAAAGGAAAACCTTCCATTTGCCGTCTTTCTCTTTCTATCCTTTGCACTTGAAATCATTTGGATCTCTTAAATTTGCTCCTGATTGCTTGCCTTTATATCCCTGCTTTTACGTGGTTTAATTCTTGGCCACCTTTGACATCTTTATTCTTCTATAATTTATTGCTGCTTTTTCAATATTGCTTTCAATTGCTTGACAAAGAAAGATTTGTATTTTTCTTTGACAAAGGGATGTAAAGCGTTTTTACATTTGTGCATAAAGATTTAACTAACTTCTTTATTTTACGAATTACAAAATTCGTTTTACGCACCGAAATTAATTAGTAAAAGTGTTTTTACACAATAATTTTGTGTAAAAACACAATAAACAATAATTTTAATTAACCTCAGAGGGCAAGCGAGCATCGTACGGAAATAGAACAAAATCGTACACACTTAATTTCACTTTGCACTTCGCTATCTCGTTCGCTACTTTACCGTCGGCGTTTTCGCGGTAACTGGGCGTAGCAAGTGTACGTGCATCGGATGCACACGTAATGCGCACTCCATCAGTACAGTTGCGGTTGAGAGCACTATCGCCGGATAGGGACAAAAAAACGGGAGCAGTGAGAAAGTATGGGCGAGGGGAGAGAAGAAGAGACAGTTACACGAAACAAGTGATTATCACTTTGTCGCGCGAAAACTCGCTTACTCTCCGAATAATTCCAGCCCTACATCGTTTGCTACATGAACATGCTCATGCGTGCTAATACAGCCCAGAAGAAACATCCCCAACTAACAATATCTGTGCCTCTGCTTAAACTTCTGTGTGATGATGTTGGTAAACTAATGTTTTCATCTAAAATCATGACGGTTGCCTCATGGCTTTCGTTATGTTAATACGCATATAATTTGTGGAGGAATCCTAATAGGGTGCACTTAAAAAAATTTCTCAAGATTACAGATTTGTAAAAGATATTCCATAGGATTAACAAGAACGCCGGAGTAGGCGAAATTTACATTTATCGTATATTCTTGCTCGCAAGATAAATTATCTCCGAGAGAGATCCGTGCGTTTACCATTATTCTTTACCAAGGCAAGACAGGGATAATCCGTAATCTTATCCTAATGAATGTCCAGTTAAATTCAATCCTTTAGAGGTATATAACGTTTCAACGTGAGCACAAGTTACGGAGAAACCAGATTCCAATGGGATTTCTTTCATTGGGTTCTATTGCCCACTCTACTGCTACGCTCAATTATGATATTAAACCTCTCGCTAACATGGATGCGAAGCAATTTTGCAGGATTAAAGTTCCGTACAAGTTCACAAACAGCGTTCCGTCCGTAAGACGCGGGAAATGAGAGGCTTTCCTGGACTGCCTCGTTGCGTTTATTCTCAATGTTGAATTATTTCTTTTGAAGCGTGCAGAGAGCCGGCTCAAAACCACCGCCCGGATAGAAATAATGATGCATCGAAATAAAGGAATAAAATGAACTAACGCTCAGCAACAGTAACGCCGTTACTCGATATCCCGGGGCATTATCTGTGGCATTACCATAACTGAAAACTGTACCTCTTAGTGAGGTAACATGACAATGGATAAAGTATTATGTCGAGACGAATATAAATTGGATGTGGCAATAGGTCCATCTGTCATATAACCGAACAAAGATAAACCGATACAGAGATTTGAATAAACAGAGAATCTGAATAAGTTTACTCTTAAGTTCATTCAATATATCAATTTCCCGTGAAACCTGTCTGATGTTGCAAAGAAATGTCCGCGTGAGTTTTATTGATTTTGCGTCAAATATAATTCGACTTGTCACTTTTTATAGTTATTAATGGAGAATTTATAGTTAAACATAAATTAAACATGATATATATTATTATTAATTATTTTAAATATCAGAGACATTTAAACCTTGAGTAAAAAAGTTAAAGTGTCCTCATTATAAAAATATGATAAATCTCAAACATCATTATTTCATTTACATGCCTAATTTGTGTCAAATTTATTAAAATAAAATCAGGATAATGCAATAATTATAAACAAACAAGTTATTATGTTAGATCATTATTATATTAGCATTGGCTATAATTACTTAAATTTACACTCTCCTCTCTGTGCGTAAATATTCATAACTACACTACTTATACTGCTACTTGTTTACGACTTGTTAACACTCCAAAGGAAACAGATTAGAATAGAAAATCTCTTAAACGCGCGTTTTTATTGAAGCGGATTAGCAAAAGACATTTGTCGTGCTGCTCATATATGTGTCGTCGTAACGATCTGGCTTTAAATCCCTGCGTTAAAGAATCTCGGGGGCAATAATATTCACACCTCGCCTGGTCCACCGTGCACGAGCGGCGGTTGTACTTCCTAGTCGATAATCCTCCACCCACATTCACTGTTCTCCGTAGCAGACCGGGTCTATCTATCCGCATGTCTGTAAGGTAGTTTATTATTCATTGGGGTTGGATCTCCAACGTGGATAAACGGCGCATTGTTTATGCATTAGCCTGTACCTCTACCGACCCAACTGGGCCTCTCGACCTGGCCATTTAGATGATTTCGTCTTTTCACGCATTCTTGATCATCGAACTTTCTTGCCTAGTTGTTCCCACGTACGCAGAATTCCCGTTTAGATTGTTACGATAGACTGCACTCGGATTTATACACGAATTATTTTCACATCGCTTAAACTCGGGAAATTTTCACGTTGTTCTGGACAAAAAAGTCAAGCGCAAAGATATTGACTTGGACAATTCTTATAATCCTTCTCTAATCCTTAACAAAAAGATAAGACGATTACGGCATTATGTGAATAAATGGTATCGTATGCTCAGAGTTGATGATAACGTAAAATATGAAATATAAAATATGAAATGAGACTCGGAGTTTGCGAAGTCTGCTTTGCCAACTTGATCGCTATAATTCCGTTACAGATTACATCTAATATGCTTTGTAAGTGCAATCTCTCGTTACAGCGGCTCAGATTTCCTCGATTTGGAAGGAATGTTATGATAGACGGATAGGAAATACGATCGTACCTCTATCGCCGGTTTAAATCGAAGTCCCAATAGTTCGTACAGTGCGATGATTAATGGCGAATGTCTGTCCTAGACAATTGGAATATAAAATGCGCCACGGAACTAAAGGAATCTCTAAGCGGAGTGGTATGAATAAAATAACCATTAATTTCGGTGGATTCATACGCGTTGAAATTTGCAACAGGACACCTTTGTTCTCTGCAATTATATTGAAAATATCATTAACAAAATTTCGAATGGATATTTAAAATGCGAAATGAACGTAACACATAATTTAATAATACTAATAAAGAAAGATATTTAAATTATATAATTTTCGATTAAATTAAAAAAATTTTAAATAAATTTTAATACTATTAAAAATAATAATTAAAAAATTTATTTCTTTGTTACAAATTATTTTTTACCAGCATTGGTAAAAAATAATTTAATTTAATATTAAAAATAATAGTTAAAAAATTTATTTCTTTGTTACAAATTATTTTTTACCAGCATTGGTAAAAAATAATTTAATTTAATGCGTAAAAATATAGGCTATCTTATATGTATAAACCACGCATTTTTAGATTAAATGTATCGCTGTCTGTTATAAAGAATCTATTCATATTAACCAAATATTTTAATATGTTTTTAATTTGTTTTATTTATTCGAGCTGTTCAATTTCCTTATACAAGTTTATGCATGTTTTTATCCGAGAATTCATATCTACAGGGTTACGTACAACGCGAATAAAGTTTGGAATTGTTCCACCAAATTATTACGTATTTTCGTATTATAATAACCCTATTGTTTTAAACTATACGGTATTATAAACCACACATTTATACGACATGTATACATGTATTCTGGTTTTTGCATCCGTTCATCATGTTTCATATTTTGATACCAACTCCCTTTGAACATGATGCTCATTACAATGCATTTAAACGATCGCTCGTGTATGTGTGTGTGTATATCAAGCTTTAATTCATTTACATTAAAATTTATGTTTATCTAAATATTTGTTAAACTACGGAATATTGATAGGCTGATAAATAATAAAATTACAAACATCTTTAAAAAATTAAAAATGTAGATGTAACTTTCTTGAATATAAAACATCTATAATAAAAATTATTTTGCTACAGTATAAACCTAAAAAAATTAATTTTTTGGAAAATAAAGTTTTTTAATATACGTACATTGTATTGCTTGTTTTTTTAACAATGTCTAATGCATTTCTAGTAATACATAATACAAATCTAAATAATTCATTAATTAATAGTTTATCTCTCTGCATTAAAATTTAAAAAAGTATATTTAAACAATCAAAAATAACATAAAATCATCAAAAATTCTGATTTAAAATTGTGTTTCCAACTTTTTAGATGTTTGCATGGCTTTTCTAAACATTACTTGTTTGCATTAAAAGTGTATATTCAATCTCTTTATTTTAACGTTGTTTGATCTTGAACAAACATCACGCAACAATTGTTAAACTTGTTTCAACTGTTTGAAATTTCCCTATTCAAACGCAAACCGCAAACACTTCAGATAAAATCGGAAATATTTTCCCAAATATTTCACAACACAATAATACATAAATTATATATTATGTTGTAAAATATTGTAATAATTTGTTGAAAATAAGAGATTACAAATTAGAAATCCGAATTTATATAAAATCTAACTTTTCATACATCTTATTTATGACGAACATTGAAATTGATTTTTTATATTTTTTTACATTATATTCAATAAAAATTCATCCAATTCAATTTCTTCAATTTTTCTCAAAATCCTTTGCCCTAACACAAACATGAAAAACAGAAAAAGCTTTCGTTTCTGACACATGTCGAATTTTTGATACTCAAAAGAATACGTGATGCATATGCGTATACACGAGCGTGAAGATACAATTGGAGTGTACGCGACAGAAAATCGAATGCTAACGGATTTTTCTCATTCGATGTCGGTCTTCAAACGTCACCGCATGTTTTGCATCCGGTAATCGAGACACAATCTCGGTTGCGGAGCCTGGCTCTTGGCAAAACAATAGTTTCGACTGGTAATCTCAAACTGTGTTTTAATCTGAAAGAACATTGGGCATGCCGTTGATTGCATTGCACAGTAATCTTAGTTTTTATCGCGTTCCGAGATTGGTAGAGGTGTCGGCGGAAGGGGTTGTTACGTGCACCCCACCGCTATGGATATCGGGGTCAGGCTGGTGCGACCTGCATTATACACGCCATCACGTATAATCTCGAGAAGAGTAAGAGCGCGCGGACACGGTCGACAAGAAAAAAAGACACCCGCGCAATATTCCGACCTCCTGTCATCGGTCGTTTGATATACTGACTACACGAAGCGTAAACAACGATCACATTTACTAGAATTTCTTATACATGGTCTCATTCATCATAGAAGTTTTTGAAATACGCTGCAATATCGTTTCTCAATAAACGTAGCAGTAAAATTTCTTGCCATCTATTTGTTTCCTATATTTATTGTAATACAATACAATAATGCCTCAGTAAAATAATTGAAAATCCTACAAAGTAAAATATTAAAAATTATTGTAATTATAATCGTTTTTTTATTATAAGGAATAATCAGAGAGAGTTGTCTTATATTTTTTTTAAACATAAAATCCATAAAATTAATACAAACTATCAGGTTTAATTCATTACAACACGAGCCATCAACTTACTGAAATTCACAACGTTAAAAATATATTTCACGTTTGTTGTGTTCGGTATGGAATACTATATCGATATTTAGCGGAATAAAAAATATTGCGAAAGAATATCGTTTGCAATAACAGAAACCATAAAAAAATTCGATATCAACATCTGACTATGTCAATCGATTTGTTGTTTTAATTAATAGTCTAGAAAAGATAGTACATAAACGGAATGTGGATTGGAAAAATTTCTATATTGCAAAACAGAATGTCGACGTTGGCTTATAACAGCGTTGTTATTATACCGTTGCCGATTCAACAACATAGTGTATGCTATATATCTACCGGATCTCGTCACGGCTTCGTTCAATCTTCGAGGCAATATCAAGGGCCTGTTCGTGTGCCTCTTGGTTAACAAACTGCAGGTGTGCTGTGTTTATCACCATCCTCGCCCTTCGTCAGCAATAATAATTAATTACCCTAGAAGACCTTTTAAGTCGTTGGCCGCGACGAGAAGCAATTATCGCGAACAGTCTCATAATGACGTAAAATTTATGCATTGTAACAAACTTATGGTACAACGACGCTATTAAATCACACGTAATGCTCAAGCTTTTCTTCAAGTCTCCCGATAGGGAGGTCTATCAATTTTTGCAAAAATTGCGTCCTATGTAGAACGAATCGATACGACGCTGCCACTTTCAATATTACTGCAGTCATTTTTTACTTGATGGATGTTCTCTTAGCAAGTCGAAGCTAGTTTACAATAATAGCAAGCGAAGTTTATAACACTTCTAAAAATAAGATATTTTTTTCACAAGTTCTCTATAGATCTTCCCTGCAACTCTGTAATTTTTATAACTATTCGGAATTGAACGTAAAAAGTTTAGTTAAACAATCTGTTAAATATTAAATAATGGAAAACTCATTTCATATATTTTTTTAATAAAAAATAATATACAATTTATAATAAAATAAGAAAGTATAGTTTATAGATTCACAGGTTTTTATTTTTGAATGCAATCTTAATTCTAAATTGCGATTATTTGTGTAGTATCTCACGTGTATCGTCTTCAAACTTATGAAACACATTAGCAACAATGTTCAAAGTAATCGATGCCAGCATAAATTCTAGAATGCTGTAATATTAGTGGAATAATAACGTTAGGTTCTTCGTCTATTATCGATTATGAAACTATGGCAAACAGTTCAGGCGAAATCTCAGCCACCCTTTTCTCGAAAATTGCACTGTTGGGAAATAGCAAATGAGAATCGATCGTTTCATCAAACTTTCGGTATGAAAAAGGAACACTGCGACGCAGCGGAGAGTCGCTCATATTGAAACCGATATGAACACCGAACACGTCGCTCACAAAAATAAAGTGCACAGATTCGCAGTGATGAATCAATCAGATTATACACAGTTTGCGAGCACAAATTGAAGTATGCACGATAGAAATCAAGGAACGCAAATGCTCTGCTTATCAGCCGGAGATATGTGGTTAAAGTTGCATTGAACAGCATTGTATAATATAGCCATGTAAAATCCTCGAGATAAAAACGCGGTTTAAACGGAACACACACGAATAAAAACATGTCGGGTTTTCGATGCGGAATTAATCGTTTCATAAGTAATGAATGAAAATTACGCTTAAAAGCACACCGATTCGTTTCCGAGGCTAGCTGGAAAAATGCGAGAACATCGTATCGCGGATTCGATGGTTGAATTAAATTCAGTGAGAGTTATGAATTGATTGCTCTTAGTTTAGTTTTATGATCATACAAAATTTAGCGAAAAGTTAAATCATTTATATCATCTCACATTTCGATTAATTGCATACAATTATGAATAGTATATTTTGCGTAAATTAAACTGAATAATTAAAGCAACGAATTCAAAATAATTAGAAAGGCTATCTAGGTTGAAATGGGAGGAAAGCTGCTTCCTCGTTATTATTAATTAAAATAGCACAATAATAGATTTAATCTATGAAACAGTTTTATATATATAATTTAAATTAAAATAAAATAATTCTCTTCCATGAAAAGCCTATATTAGGTATTTAATATGTACACTAATTTTGTTTAATTAAGTGTAACTAATACGACATATACACATAATTAATGCAAAGTTGTATATATAGAATTTAAACAGAACGAAGAGTTTATTTATATACAGCATCAAAAAGGATATTAATTATTGATTTTAT
The DNA here is from genome assembly GCF_001594075.2 of Trachymyrmex cornetzi. Taxonomy (NCBI): domain Eukaryota; kingdom Metazoa; phylum Arthropoda; class Insecta; order Hymenoptera; family Formicidae; genus Trachymyrmex; species Trachymyrmex cornetzi. The sequence goes on from NW_017298743.1 coordinate 1,652,502, forward strand.
TTCATTTCATGAATTGTAATTTACTTTCTTGTACTCTGACAAATGGAAAAGTAATTCAATGAGAAAAATTGTGGCAAAAAGACATCCTATCTTTCGGAACAGTGCATACGCATTACTCGTCACTCTCTTGGACGGGCTCATTCGCCTACTGTCTGGTTCTATTCGTTACTTTCGCGAATATTTTATTGCTACCATTTCTCGACTTCAGTGAAAGGCTAGGATACTCGTTAATTACATACAGTCCCATTACGCTACGCTTTCATTTGCATGATAATTCCACTCTACGATGATTATTGGAAACAGAACGGAGCTGACAAGAGCATTTTCTCATCTTTATAAAAACAGAATGAAAATCTCTCATGAGTTACTGCAATTTTAATACATCTTAAGATCTCATATACATTGAGAATTTCTTGTATTTTTAATTGTATATTTTTCTCATCAAAAAGTACTTTAAAAACGTATGTATAGACAAATTAAAAATTTATTTACTATCTAATCGTTTTTCGAATAATAAGATTTCTCAACGTGTATTCAGTAAAATAATGGTTGTTGTTTTATGATTACTATTTACGGTACACAGTGCTGCATGGAAAGCCTTGAAAATACCAAAACCTCTATTATAACTGTAAATTGTTTATTAATTTCACCGATGTTATGAATGCACAAACTTCGATAATTGATAAAGGATGATGGATCATGTAACATTGCGCGAATTGGATCCATTGATAATCACACGAAAAAGTGAGTAGGTACATGGACGCTGCTACAATTCGACGTAAAAGATTTAATTTCTGATATAATAGCGTGTATTCCTCTAACGATAGCTATAATGTTATAATAGTGCATTATTTCCACTGTAATAATATCTCGTGCAATATTCTATATGCCATCTCGTTCAAAAATCACCGTTAATAAAGGTAAAATGCGCATTTATTGAATTAGGACGCAAACAAGAAAACAAATAGCATTTTCGATCTCAATGACAGAAGAGATCAGCGGACGAATGAATGTGTGGTATAACGCAGTAGTAATCAAGTCCATTGTGAAGGCAGCTACTCACCGGTTTTCACAGTTGGAGACGCCGATGGTTGTGCGTACAAAGCCTGCGTGCCTCCCAGGAGCGCCAGGATGACGCGAAAAAACTTCATACTGATCATCGTGAATAGCTATTCCATGGAAATCCTGAAATGCACAAGAGTAACGATTTTCTTTACTTTCCGCGAGTGACACAATTCTATCGAATTAATATAAACCACAAAACCAAAAATCATTTTAATTAAAACAACAATGACAGATGGAGAAGAGAGCAATAAAGCAAATTAGATAATTAATTTATCTTTTATAATTAATTTAGAAATCTCTCATCATACATATATATCTAATATTCATATAATGTGAAATATGAGGATATTTTAATATGATATTCTATTAATAAACATATTTACAATGTTATTTAATTTTCCATTATAATACTCATTGTCAGTAAAATTGTCTCTTTCGGACGAATGACTCTATTCCGTTTGTTCTATGTATATTCACACACACACATATTTATAAATATTTAGTAATTATATTTTATACGTTCAAATACAGAAGACTTTAAATTAACATCTGAGTATGGTTTTCACCTATCATTGCGCTGTTCATCGTTGCCAGACTTTCACTAGCCTACTTTAGTCATACTTTTAATTTGTTTGAAAATTGAGAGTCCGAATATAATTATTACTTATTGTATATTTTATACGTTTTATATATGTTTAGATAATTCTTTTGTAATCCCGCTACAGGAAAAGATAGATAGATAGATGAACTTGTTCATCCGTGGCTTTTCGTCCGGACATAATCCATTCGAGATAGATCGACTTTGTCGTAATGTTCCACATCAAGCGGAAATACCGTCGCGCATCGCGTCGACTCCTCATTTTCCCACGCCATGTCGCCGCGGGGAAAAAGTGAAACAACGATAGTGTCGTCTAACCGCGAAATGAGATTCTGATACCGCAATTCGATCGCGTATTTTCACTGCGAAAGAGTAATAAAGGTGTGTCGCGATGGTGAACGAAAACGAGCGTGAATCGCGGATGTTGATTTATCGGGAATTAACATGCTACGAGAAGAAATTACTATGGCGCGAGAAATACCTTCACGTCGTTTACAGCCGCGCATAGAACGGGGGGTAGGATGAGAATTTTAAATAGATTTGCCCGGGTGAAAAAATATTCGTCGTCATCCGTTCTCCTGCGGGGCTTATCGCGGCTAAGATAACGATGAGCCCAGAGCCGGGGTGGGCTCTGCAAACGACTAAGGCACATTGATGGTCGCCGTTAAGAGGATGGAGGAAGAAACCCGTAGCTGGTGGCTAGATGAATCCCCTCGTCGGTCGAGGGTGGGAGATACCGGGGCATTGTATGTCTCGCCAACCACCGGCGCACAGCCACCGTACCATCGACTCTCGGATTCGCGCGAGCTGATCCACAGAATAGCTAGATCGTAGATAAGTAGTGATCTTGCCTCTCGGTTCAGAAACGTCGGCTCGATCCGGCTTAAAGCGACAGAAGTCGAGTGGCGAGACTTCGAGCGTGAATTCATGTTGGGAGAACGTGGTTTTGCGTGTCGGTATGTGCTAGAAAACGGGCCAAGCGATTGCTTTGGAGGACGCTTTTCAATGGATTTGACGTCTAAACACTTCCAGGGAGTGACTTTCCACTCAATGTTAAACATTGCAATGATAAAAAGTACGATAAAGAATTGAATACTTGCTTTCAGCGCAATTTATAAATATTGGAATTAGTTTATTTAGAATTTATTATATGATAATTATTAGCAGTTTTTAAACTATCTTTAACATATAATGATTAATATTCTTGTAAAAGATGTTTATTAGCATTAAAAAATTATTAAATTGCTTGTACAATTCAATAAGTAATATTATTATTTTGATTCTGCTCGTGAGTACGTTTTAAGACCGAAAAAAATTTTGGCACACGGTATATAAAATCATAATGTATATAAATTCACATAAGAAATATGTATTTACGCAGTAAGATCCGTTTCGATCGAATATAGAATTTTTCTCATTTAATTAGATTTATTTTTATCGGTCTAAATTCGTTCCATATTGTTAATAATTATTTGCATGTATAATAATGTCATATCTTTAAATAGTAGTTTTATTTTAGAAAAAGAAAAATCATATTTTATGTTCCTACTTCTGTGTAATATCAACTCAATTAAAATTAAAACGAAAATTTAAAAAAAATTCATTTGCTACTTCAACGTTTGGAATATAATGAAATAATTGTTACGCATATTTGATAACGAAATAAAATATTTCAAAATTACAAATTTTATTATACATACATTATTCTTCAAGTTATGAGAATATTAATAAGCGTACGTGAAATACGTACATATTAACTATATGAGTAAATTCCTTCAGATAAAAGCACAACATTTAATTCGCCAAAAATATTAAAGAGAAGCAATTATATATTCGCGATTAATTCGCTGATCAATTACTCATACGATATTCTCTCTTCATTATTAGAATGATTCATCATACGGCCTATGTATCGCATTGAAATCTCATTACTTTAATAAGAACTGAACTCTTAATGATCACACTACATATGCCGCAATACACTCCGTACGTGGAAGACAATAAATTACCATTCCTCTATTTCACCTTCCTCGAGTAGATCGCAAATCGTCTAAATCTACCGACCGCTCGGCCGTATCAGGAACTCATTCCGCAGAGAGACGATTTCCACTCTTCCGGCGCGCGAACCCCGAGGAAAAAATGACGTAGACGAAGCACCGGCAAACTTCGTAAAATACGAGTGCAACCGGCACTACGATGCACTTCATGCATCGCTGTGGGCGTCTGCATTCGTGACGGATCTACTCGACGAGCGATCCGAGCAGGAGTTTCACACACGGTCGACGAACGCGTGTCGGCGATTTATCGCGTTTATATACATGTTCCCAGCTTGTATCGTGTGTGCTCGAGTCGTAGGAAACCGTACACCTGCAGTAAATAGAGGGAATGCACGGAATCACCTCGAGCGCTGCCATTCACTCACCATCGAGTCGAATGTGATGAAACCCCCTGGTCGCATATGATAGAGCTCTTTATGCTGTATAGCTCTTTTATGCTATCATCTGTGTTGATTATGTTAATTACCGTTGTTTATTTACAATTATGTTTATATTACTAAAGAGAATGCAAGCGCATCTAATATTTGTGACATAAAACGTCAGAATTACACAAAATTTATTTTCAATTAACCTTTGAACGTTACGGGAATACGCACTGGTATATGGTATATAAATATATATGATAGTGACATATTTAATAATTAATTGGAAATAAATTTTGTGTGATTTTATGACGTCATACATATTGCATGCGCTGACGTTCTGCCCTAATCTCCTTTTTGATTGCTTATACATTTCATAAAAATAAACATGTAGTAAAAAAATTTTTCAAACATTAAATGCCAAACATTAAGGAACATAACGATACCAAACAAACGTATGTATCTATATTAATAACAAAGATATAAACAATAGAAAAAATACCGGAAAAACGTTGAAAAAAGCCGAGTATGCCATATCGAAAAAGTATTTAAGGATAAAAAAATTTGCAAAGATAAATATAGTTGTAGTAATTTACGAAAAAATTATTCGATTAACTTTTAAGACATATGAATGACTTATTTTTAATTCAAGATAAGCGATATTTTGAACGTAGACATATCTTTCATCATATCCGTATTCCGTGAGTACATTCCTTCAAAATTTCTCCTTATTATTGTCTTAATTATAACAAATGTATAATTAAAAGAGATAGAAATTGATTGGCGATTGAAGATTTGTAAGTAATAGGTATAACCGGACTTCATTTATGTACCGGCTTTTCGAGGAAAATCGACTAGCAATGAAGTCGACACGGGACTATAAATCAACAAAATGGGCAAAAAATTATGCGGTAAAGTACTCGTTTTACTTTAGACGGGAAATCGCCTTTCTGAACAGAAAAATTTGCATTTCCTCGCTGCTTACCTTGCAAAAGCGGAAACATTTCAACGTTGTGGCCTTAGGATAAAGAATATATCTTTCCATTAAAAAGTTATATTATTATTTATTTATGCTGATGCATAAATAATGGTTGATTTCCAATCCAGATTACGTTTTGGTAAACATTGGTCGTACAGATATGTAAATATATACGTTCATTTTTTTAATAATGTCTCTTTAACTTTGTCTTATTAAAATTACATTTATATTACTTCTTCTTTGCTTTAGCGTACTTTTAATAAGATTTATGCATGAAAAGGAAATTTTGATGACAAATTAAAAAATTTAACTAGATACAGAAAATAATTTTATTGGATCATCAAAATATAGATAATAATTACGTAGCAACCTCAAGCATAATAAATAAAAAATTTTGGTGCTACAAAAAATTTCGATATTCTAACAGTTAGTTCGAGCGTTCTAAGTACTGAATTATTTTAATGGCCCAAAAAATTTGTTAGATTTATATCTAGCTAAATTTTCAGATACTTCAGCAAAACTGTTTTTTCTGTGTAAGATTTGGCATTATTGGGAATCCCCATTAATTATGCATTATAGGGGCATTATAGGGGAGATTAGAGTTAGTAGGCCAACTTTTCAGTTTTGAATTTTTACGGATAAAATTAAAAAACTTATCAAGAAAATAAAATCTATACCAGTTTGTTAGGAGAACAAATCTGAATGGAGGCAAAAACATCCGTCTGTGAATTATGTGCGATATTCGGTTTATGATGGCAAAAAACGAAAGTGCAATAAATATTCATCGTCAAATAATTTCTGTATATGGAGAATAATGCTCGAGCGTGAAAATGGTTCAACGATGGCGATCAGAGTTTATTAACGATCGCATGGAAAATCACGATGAGTCTCGAAGCGATAGGCCGCGCATTTCAACAAATACCAAAATCATCGCAGCAATTCGTGCACTTGTTCAAAACGATTGTCATCTCACGATAAACAATATATAATATAATTTAAACAAGGACGTTAATCACTCATCAATGGAACGCATATTACGATGATAAAATCAAGGCGTCGAGATATCACGGGTATAATAAGCGATAATCTCTGGATATTCAAAGTGCGGTCTACTTAATGCTACAAATACTTTGAAATATTTGATTGATCAATCAGAAAAAAGAATTTTACTAACTGACCAATCTAAAAATGCTTCGAAACATTTATAACATCAAATGGAGGCTACAAACATTTGTAGCCTCAGACACATCTATGTCTTTATTATTTTGTTTTTTACATAGATTCTGTTAGTTTACTAGTCTACTTCTATTATAGTTTAGTAGTCATAATCTTCCCTACTATGAAACCAGGCTGAAAACGTTACTTCATAAAAATAACGCGTTACCGTTAATTTTGATAAAAAGTGACTCGTTTCTCATTATTAATTTAAAAAAATACACGTTACCATTACCGTTACTGAGAAAGTAACGATTTGCTATTTATTTCCCAACTTTGCTGCAGAATAATGTACAGCGATCTTAATTTTTGGCATTCATGCGCGGAATTTGTAACGAGGTGCGTAAACCAAATTTCAAACAGCATTTAACACAATCTTTGTGTTCTATTTAATTCAGCTGAAATTCTATGTAGCCGCGCCAGTGGTTATAGGCAAACCGATCCGGCTGTTGCCAAGTAGTACATTATCGCTTTATATCTAGGGAAGCTTTCGGCGGTATAAAGTTCCAAGACTTTATCAATGCTTTAGAAATAAACTTCTTTTGTTTCGTGTGGATTATCGATCTTAATTTACAAGTTTTTGATCAATGGTGAGTAGTAGATACATAAAATGTCAGATAATATCACATAACCGGAGGAATAGATTCTCACTACTCTTCTTACAAACAATCGAACTTTAAATTTGATGTTTTCGAACGTCTTTTAAACTTTACAATCTCCATTTCTTTGCAACTTTCAAAAAGTAGAGAAACGAAATTGTCTATAAAAATTGAAATAATAATTATTAAGAAATTTTATTCGGGAATACTCCTAAAGTTAGAAACATTGTAAAAATTTAATGTTACATTAATGTAAAAGTCTTGGGCTGTTTAGTTGCTATAAAATTTTATTTTGTAATTTAGATTGTGGATAAACCCCTAAAGCTAAATTAAGAACAGGTCTTTTAAATTCGGATCAAACTGGTTTAAGATAAAATGAATGTTATCAATAATTCTATTTGTGGAATTATACACATAATTACATATATGTAAAATTATACGTTAAAAACAAATTAGATTTGCAGAAAAATTGGATTAATATATTTGTTAGTTAACTCAATTCGTATTCCATAGATGTGAATCATATTTCGCACTAAAAAGTTAAAACGCATGACCGATCGCATCAACGGCGGACGACAATTTCACGCGTTTATCCCTAAACAATATTCACTTTCCACTCTGTTGAACTCGCGCGAAATCAACGCCGGTCACTTTTTTTTCGGTCGCGCTAACACCCTCGCAAACGAGCCGTGTGAACATAACGCACTCGGGACCATGGCAGCGCAAACAACAGAATTGCAGTCTACATGGACGGTAGATACGTGTACACGCGGCGAATTCGCGCAGCCGTGAATAAGGAATGCCGCGATCTTTCGGAGTATGCATTTTTGTAAAATATTCCGTGCGCGCTGCCGTACTCAGAACTGCGACTCAGAAACCGTAACCACCCTCGTATTATAGCGTTCGCGTTACCATCGCAAGTCACGAGACAGGTTCCTGGTGCCACCTCAGGCACAACCGACGGTGGCAGCTTCGAAACTATCGCGCGAAGGAACGAAGGAGCGAGCGAGAAACTAAATCCCTCCAGCGCGCCAGACGTCCTGGAACCTCGCGTCACCTATGCGACATTAAAACGCGACAGTAAACAGCTACGAAGCTCGACGTCGGACCGACCAAATAAAAGAATCAGGAGTACTGGGGATGACGTGTTCTCGCGCGATCGTAAAGTCGACCGCGTCTCCCTGACTGTAGTTAATGCCGCGCGTTTCGTTCATGCAGGAGAGTGTCGTGTTGCTGAGCAACGGTATTATGTGAAAAATACCACGGAGAATGTGCCCGATTTGCAACGGGTTGTTTGTCGATGACGTGAGTGCAAAATTTTTCCTGCCAAAGAATCTACGCGTACCGTGTCGTTATTTGAATACGAGCGATCATTATTGCGTCGTTAAAAAGGTTACGACGACCAACCTTGGCGAAACGACATTTGGAAGGAATGTCACGTATTGCGAAATTGATGCTCGTCGTAAGAATCGCGTAATTTACAAAGATACTTAATTCTATTGATATCTTACTGTCCGATTTAATTGCTTCTTTACGAAATTTGACGTTTCTATCTTATTGCTGGAAATCGATTTATATTGCACATAAATATCCAATAAACCAAGGCTATAATATCGATACTTCGAGGAAATGACAACAATTTGTACGTTCCTCTAATGTAAAACTAAAAGTAAATCAAATAATAAAAAGATATTTATTTTCGGTTGAAGCGGATCTTGATGCTTAATGATATTCGTATGCAAATTTGCAAATACATTTTTCAGTTCTATAGACAAGTCAAACAAATTGAATCGGCACGAGTTTATAGAACCGAAAAATATATTTATTTGCATGTAAATATTATTGAGCATTAAGATCCGCTTTGATAGAAAATAATTTTCTTTCTATTATTTGATTTAATCTTATTTATATATATGTATATATGCATATGTACATTTCATTTATACGTATATTTCTTTTCCTTTTCCTCTGCTTCTTCCGTTTTTTAGTCGACAGAACATTACCCCGTTGCAAAACATTGATGCATTCGTTACAGAAAATAAAGTACATGTTATTTTCAAATAACAAACAGTAAGTACTTCAATTAATTTCTTCTTCGCTCGCAAAAAAATTCCCAAGTTATGAATAATGATAATATATGTATAGATATAGACTTGAATAAAATAACAATAAAATAGCTGTTAATGTATACACATGTTTAATTTTCAACTGCTTACTATTTTTGCCGCACATACGAAGAGACGGCCTCATTGTATTTTATATCTAATTATACTTCTTTTTCCCCTATCTCAAGGGATAAATTTATATACGGATAACTTATGTTCGATTAACCATATAAAGTTAACCTTTTAACGCACCGCTGGATTCGCTTTTTTACACCCAACTTGTTTCACAAATACAAAAACCTATATTTAAAAAAAAGAACAAAGTGACATTTAATTATTCAGATATCCGCAATAATCGCTTTATATTACCAGGAAGCAAATTGACATTATCTCTCATTATTTTAACATTAAAGATGTAATTTTAATATCAAAATGAAGACAAATTATTTGTTACCTAGATTAGCTCCACTCTATACTTATATATACTTTTTTTGTATTATATATCTTAGAGACAAAAAAAGATTCTGATAGCACCAATATTTGAACAATTCACAGAGATTTTGAAAACGTATATTATACGTAATGTTCTTATTTCAAATTTGCCTTAAATCCTGACAACTCAATGACTTTAAATAATATAATTTCAAAGTTATCGAACTGACAAACAGAATTTGGTGAACAGTTAAAATAATTACTTGTTAGAAGCTCGTTTGTAGCCACATTTAGATTCAACGACTATACGAAATATCGGTTTTGCATATGAGAGTTTAAAACGGAAAGCCAGAGATGAGAACGGTGGATGTTTATCATCGTAAAGTCAGTCCATAGTTGCATCTTGTAACAGCAATCAGTATATCAGTTTACTAGTGCAATATTATACCGCTTTTGTTTACTTTCTCGCTTTATACTGCGAATGGAAAACGCGCTTGGGGCAAATGTTGCGGGAGGAGTCTGCACATACGTATGTGCACGCGTGCTTGCAACCGGATAAACACACCTATTCATGCACGAGCAAAATCAACATCAACCAGCACGTGCATCGTTTCATCCAGCCGTATCTATCCATCCATTATCGGTTACGCTTGTCCTACCATCCTTGTATGATTATGCGCGCACGGTTGTTAAAGTGTTGTTGACTGGACGGTGAGATGTTGGATCACTCGCGCTCATGTCTCGCTCGCATAAAACACCGTCCGTAATGACATCGTCGTAATGACATCGTCGACAGGAAATTACGTAATTTTAGAGCGTACCAGCGATTTCTTTCGCCGCAAACAATAATGTAAGGTGACACTTGAACGTTTAAATCTTCGCTCTAATAAGATCGCGAGCTCTCCGAGCTAATAACAAGAAAACCTTCAAAGTATTTTTCCTATATTCAAAGTAATGCGTTAAAAAGATATAATTTAAATTAGATTCAAAGTTTTATTTTTTGAGACAAAATGCTTCGCTCTCTGTCTTGGGACTCAAGTAGGTTTAATTATAGAAAAACATGTGCAACCTGTTGTCAGCGTAAGAATACTTTAAAGAGTAAATCGATCAGACGTGACCTAGGGCATGTTTCTTGAACAAAGGACACGCCCGGCACTAACCTGGCTCGTTTCACATCTGAGCGCTGGAATATTTTCCACCCTAGTTTCTTACTTCTCCCTCTTTGAATTACGCGCGTTCTATTATATGTCGTACTATATGTAACCGTATCAGTCCAAGTTTCTGCGACACTCGATTAGAGCCAGCTTTGCAGAGCATCGAGCGCGACAGTCAACACGAATCATCGTCTTGCGCTAGTTTAAAATGAATAGCGGCAGGCAGGGAGGCGCGTAAATCCAGTTCCCCGACATTTATCTGGACGACACCAAGTATCTGTTATTTTAATGAATGTCGCGGAAGTACGTGTTTGTACACCTTTAACGAGGTATACGCGAATAAATCCTGGTAAAACCGACTCTTGCACGCAAGATTCATCCGACGCGCTTCATACGCGCCACCCTGGAGAGTTTGGAGAGTGTCGAGTACACAGCACCGATGTGTGTACTCGCAAATAACAAAGGATTTTTTTTTAGAAATACGCAGTTGCGTAACACCACTTTTCTCGCAATATTTTTCGATTTATGTCATATATTTAATTAACCTATCATCAATGAAATTGTAAGTCACGCGTAATTCATACCGCAATCTTTCTTTTGGATTGTTTTATTAGAAAACGTGTTAATAATTACGAAATGAAGCGTATAATTTTCGGAATCAACACGCCGTTTGTATAATTGTGTAAAATACTGTGACCTAGTTCCTCTCAAAGTTGCTGTATTCTTTAATTAGCATAACATATCTAACGTATATACATATTTAACAAGTATATGTTTATTTAACCCCGATTTGCGTGATAATACGCCTGTTTTTTGTTAATTAAATACTATACGTAATTTTATAAACAAAGCTGTATTTACAAACAAATATTTTATCATCAAATACCAAATTCATAATATTATTTAATCACAACAGAATTTCTAAAATAAACACTTTCGAAACTAGAACGTTATACAACGTCAATTAGCATCTACGCAATTTACGAAAAACGGACATTGGAGGAAAATCGTACTGAATTCGTATTTAATTGACTAGATTTTTATTACAGAGTGGCAGGACAAATCTGTGTAATCGTACTTCATGGGTTATAGGTTGATGCTACTGCGATATCACGTCTCTTGTACGAGTTGTACATTAATCCTCTTCGAAGTGGAAACGGGCCGTGTCACACGCAGAATTTCATAGAATGACGAACTGTCCCCTCCCCCGAAATATAGCGTTCCCATCGATCAACCAGCGTTCACTTAGTAGAATTCAGATCGCCGTCTTCACGTGGAGGCATTGTCTGGCTTGAGGCCCGTCACTAATGGGAGTATGCGCGACCCCAGATACCCCGGTTGCATGACAAATGCACTAATCGACCTTCAGTATAGAATCGTTATGCTCGTGCAAAGCTATGAGTGATTACTTTGACCCGACGACGACGACGCTTCGATGAATATTGAACGGAAGAACGCGATTACATATTCCGGAGACGATGCTGTAATTTTACAGTGACGAGGGAAAGTAGAACTTGGTCGGAGCTTGAAAATTTTCAAGCGCCGACCGATGCCGTGCTTTAATTGATAATGCGAAATAATCAAATTGCTATGAAATAAAATTGATAGAAAATTCCAATATTAGAATATGTGAAAAGACAAGAATTTCAATGACTGGGTGGTCTAAATCAGTGTAAATACAGCATAATACGTAAATTTTTACGAAAATTTATTAAACCATTACATTAATCTTTCTTTTTTTTGGTTGCATTCATGTTAAATTTATCTTATACGCTAGTCGACTCTATACGTCTTATCTCTTTTTCTCTTATGCCAGTCCATCCTACGTGGTGTTAAAAATTCATCAGAATCTCCTTGCTTATAAAGTGCTATTTTTCTCCATATATGCCTTGTTTGCGCACAATCACGTTTCTTTCGGAAAATGGAGATGCAAGCGTGATTAGATAGCGTTCCAACGCCAATATGGAATCGAGATCATACCAAGACCGGTAGCGCTGTGATATGTGTAATGAAATATGGTTATTGATACAAATTGCTACGGATACGTTTTAGTACATATTTGTCACGCGGAGAAAATTATTGCGACACCGATATTATTGGTCTACTAAATCATCGTTGAAGAGAAACGGAGAGAGAAAGAGAGAGAGGGGGGGAGGGAAAGGATAGAAAACGTTGGGAGAACAGATAAGTTTATCCGAAGCGATTGCGATATGGGAACACCGATCGTAAAATTCAAGGTGCGAGGATAGTAAAATCCTTCGGCTTAAATCGAACGAGGAAATATGCCGCGGCGTCGAAGTAGCTTTCGGGAAAGTTTTAAGACTCGGTTTCAAGAATACGCAAAAGTTTCGAGAGGCGACTTTTCCGCAAAAATCTAGCAAGAACTAGACTTACGCCATGTCCTCATGCGCATAAGGACTTTGGATTGTTACACGAATATATAAAAGTACGATGCTTCTACATGGCATGAAGAGAAATCAATGTCATTCTGATAGTCTCTTGGAGAACATGCTCGCATTTTTCATTATTTTTGAATTAGATATCTCTCTTGATACATTTTCTGATCGATACGCATACAATCCAAAAAGCATTATTTGAAAAATTACTCGTTTACTATACTCATTATGATACAATGAAAACTAAAATTTTCATTGATATTAATACATGAAACGTAAAAGACTATATTGAAATGTATAATAAACTGAATGCTCAGTGCATTCATTATCTTTATTATCACTCTCGAGATACATTATATATTTTAATTCCAAAGCTTATAAAAATTTAGATATATCTTTCATTTCTCACATTTTTACATTATTTTATTATTTTCAAAAAAAATTTTATAACGGATTGACCTGTATTAAAAGATATTATTAATGCATTCTTTGTGTTTTAATGAATGTTCATTTATAATTAAATTGCTTTTATTCATGTCTCTAAGATAGGATGTTTTTTTTTATTGAGATATATCAATCAAACTTGTAGAACAAATGTGAAGCACATTTTTAATATTTATCTAATAAACTCGCGTTGGTTCGTGCACTGGTTTACTCGCGCATACGCAAACCGGACAAAATTAATGAAGAAAAATTGCATTGCGCGATAACCTCCTTAGGTTCATACATATTTCTGTGACAACTTGGATATTTAATGAATGTAGAAGACCATTAGGTCATACCTTGTGTAAATTTCGGAGTTAAATCTGAATAATGATAATTCCGCCATTAAGCAGAATTGTAAGATATAAAATTATCTTAAATACATATATATGAATAGGATTTTTCTTGTATAAATCAGCTATAAATGTATAAAAATAGTTACAAGAATAATTTCTGTTTCGGAATAAAAAAATTGCCTTGTCTAATATAAAAGACCTTTTAATAACATCAATAACTTTTGTTTTTCAAGAATTTAGAAAACCAAAACCTGTATGTATGATAAAATAATTACGAATATATCAACTTTAAGTAAATTTTATTCATTTCTTGCAAATAAACCGTACAATTTTGTTGAAAAAAAATTATTTTATAAAATATTAAGATATGAAGCGAATCAAAACGTCAGCTATGCTTTATAAAATTTGTTATTTTTTCTAATTTTACATTATTCTTGCTTAATGCGCCAAATATCATTTTTTCCATTAAGTGCGATTTGCAACTTCAATCTCGAGTCCATAGAATAATGAAAGAGAAAAGCAAATAGAGATTGCTTTTTCAAAATCGAACTATGGCAAATGTCAGTTCTCGGAAAAGGGTTGGAAAACTCATTAACCGAAGCCAGCCGGTTGATGACTCTCCGCGGGGTCACTATTATCGAAGCATTCGAATTAACTGCATTCGAGCATCAGGTACCGACCTAGTACGTGCACACAAGCTTAACTGCTTCCTCCCCTCCTTTTTGTTTCCGAAGCATTTCGCAGTCTCTACCCGTGAGCTTCCATCAATCATTTTAGTTTTGCGCAAGATTCGTCCATTATTCGAAATCCCTGTCCTTCGTTTTCTTCCTCCGCTTTCATCTTCCGTTCATTCGAAATCCTCTTTCCGTTACCTCGTAAAATCAAACCTCCGATATTTTTAGTTTATACGTCTATAAATTAAAATGACAGAAGGAACTTTTTTCACAATTTATTATATTTGTTACATGAAGCTACGAAATTGATAACCTTTCACAAATATTTTTGCGGATCAAAAACAATAACGTTTGCAATAATATATACAACAATATTTGCAATAATAATATTTACAAATTAAAAGACATATGTATACAAAAATACTATTAATAAGTTGACAAATAATTAAACAATAAATGAAGGTAGACGCGAGCAGAATAATTATCAATTATCATGATATATGATGAATTACACGGCTGAATTTATGGTTACTCAAAGATCGATGTACCATAGTGCAATGCCCCAGCGGCGATACATTAAAATTATTATAATTTAATACAGAGAAATTATTTTGCGCGGTATTATTATGGACTGATATTTTTTTCCTTCTCTGGTTGCGATTACCCGCAGCAGCGGTGCACACATACGCCAACCGCGAAAAGTTAGATATTTCACACACTTGTAATTTGCCAAACCGCGAAAACTGCAAAAAATTATCACATCAATATTCTCATATGTGAAGGGAGAATTCTCGAAAATGTGCATTGTAGTCGACTAACTCTCGCAATAAATGAATTCGTGAATTTTCAACTCTGAAAATGATAAATTAACAAAAATACATATTGTATTATGTCAAATTAATAAATCTCTTTTTATATATATTGCAGTAATAAGAAATGCATTAATAACAAGAAATCCAGCTGTTAATTGCAAATTCATAAACTAGTTATGGACTTAATATGAGTCTGTGGCTAGTTTAGAAAATTTCGCGGAAGTTTAAATTTCTAACTTTTAAAACTTAATTTTAGTACTTTATTACACGTTTATTTAATGAACTATACGGAATATAGCGTTAAATTAACGTGTCGTTAAATAAACGTATAATAATAGCGTCCTATAAAATCATTGTTTTTAATATAAAATATATCGCTAAATATAAAGCATTGTGAATGATAATCAATAACAAATAGTTCTATATAAAATGTAATTCATAAATATTATATTTAATTAAACATAACATTTAATTAATTTTCAGAATACTTATTTAATTACAAGACATTCATATAAATAGAAAGCCATAACATATTTTAAATATATTTTTTTATTTAATTATTACTGCATTCCACGTGATAAATAAATAAAATTCTTATTTATGTGTAGTAATCTTGTGACTTTCGGTCTGACTAACGACAGCTAAGCAAAGCTCTCGACCAAAGACAGGTTTGAAAAACGTGCGACGTAAATAGGCAATATCGGACTTTCGCTCGTTTAATTTAGCCCTCACGTTTATTTCAATGAGCCTTCACTCAGGAAGTTCTAGGTAATGAGAAAGCAGTAAAGACAGATTAAGAGAGCCCAAACTCTTCCCATTCCCGAAGCTAACATTCTTTTGTGACAAATCCATTAGGGACTTCGAAGAAATTGAGTTTGCGTCCACGATTCATTATAATCTCATTTATAAATGAGAACTAACTGCTTGCCTAGAAAACTGTGACAGCCCTTTAATTATCACGCTCTAACAGTGTACGTTCAATAAATTATTCGAGAACGGGATAATGCTCGATTATAACAACTTTACCATAATCTTCATAAATGAGATTCCTTTGTGTTCCGTAATAATTTAAGTATGTTTTTTTTTTAGTTCTGAGTGAGTATGTAAGTACTTACTGTATCTAAATATTATTTAAAGTGTTGATAAAAAATATAAAATAAATAATATAATTTAAAGTATATTTACTCCACTTATAAAATATTGGATTAAGAAGTTAAATAAGGAAGAGCGTAAAGAGAAAAAAGAAAAGATAAAAGATAACGCTTGAAAGTTTTCTGATTTTTATAATATTAATTTTCATACAAAAAGAAATATATTAAATTTGTTATTTAAAACTTATTATATTAAAAAATTATTTTTAAGATAACATTTCCTACGATAACCGTTTTGTAGGTCATTATAACACAATAGCATTTATGTAATCTTATGCAAGAGTCATAGAAACTCGTAATTAGGAAAAGTCGAGTATTGCTTTCAAGAACATAATGGGTTTTCGGAACCATTTTCGAAGCAATTAGTGTTCGTATTCCTTGATGCTTACGTACATAACATTGTATACTAAGTCTTATTACGACTTTATGGCAAATATTATTTAATATTAAATTATTTTTAACTCTTCGAAATTTTTTATTTTTAAATTGCGAGTTGTCTGTTTTAAAATATTATGTATGTTAAATTAATGATAATTATATAAATATAAATTCCATTATATATTGCATAATTAATTCAACATTTGAATAGCTCATTATTTGTACAGTCTTAGTTTTTTAAAAGCTATTGATCATTTATAAGTATATATATAATTTTTCGCTAATCTGTCTGTACAGTTTGTCTTTTTAAGGAAATAAGACTTCAATTTTAACTATATACGTCTAGTTTAGAATATATTATTATACCCTACAATTTTCTGTAAAGTTGATCGTTATTTAAGGTAATTTAAAAGTTTACCTTCGAAGAAGTCGCGCTCCTCTTCTCTCTGAAGTGCACACGAACGAGGAAATCGCTTTTCACGGAGGAACACCGAATCGAACAATCGAAAGACAATGGCACGGAATGGAGTCGGATGGACGAGAACGCAACTAAAAAGGGACAACCCCTTAGAGCACTCGCTACGAAGTATCCAACCACTTTCAGCACAGCTTTTGCTCGACGACACTCTTCGATCTCTTACGAGAGCGATTGATTCCCGAGGCGACGATCTTGAGAGTCGCAACAATCTTCGACACTCAAGAGTATCTAATAGTTCTTCGCTTGAAGACACATGATACGATGTTTCGCGCGAGGACAATAGCGATTTATTAAAGGAATTCTGTGGCGCTTTTGTCGAGCTTATGACGGACACTTTTACCCACATGCATATTTTACTTTTCTCCGCGATGTCGCGCAAATCTTCTCTCACAACACGCAGCTGTTGCTCCAATTTCGGCCTGAACACACGGAAAACTTTACGTCGTGATGGAAAATTAATAGAACGCACTGTCAACACTTTCCCGTCCGCGGCAGCAGCTTTTCGCGTACGCCGAAAAGCGTGTAATCGACGATGGTGAGAAGAGAAGTTTCATTCGTTGACAATGTCAATATTGTTATAGCCGATCGCGTATATTATGATTTTATCTTGACGACTATCGATCGAAGGAAAAGGGAGGAAAATTTTAATTTCAAAATATCTCTCTCCCTTTCCTTTTCTTGTTCTCAATTGCAATTTTATTTCATAAAATCCCGAAACACGCAGAGCGTAATTCTGTAATTTGAACGATATTTTATAACCTTTTCTTTTATCTTACCGTATTTTAACATTAATTGCGCAATGTAATCCCCGTTTTACTTTTACTACATTCACGATATTCTTATTCGTCTAATTGCGTAACTCCGTGACGTTCCTCATATACGTACTCGTAATAACAATTTAGATACAACACGTGACGTAATTTTATCCCGATATATTCCGTTCTGAAAGAGCGACTAATTACGTTGATAAAATGCGCGATAAAAAGTTGAACGGGTAATCGCGATTGCACCTTATACTAAAAGTCCGTGCCTGCAAAAGACATTTCGACGAGAAAGGCGCTCTAATGTCAACCGTAGCTGTTATCTTTGCGTTTCGCACAACACTTTAACCGCCCGAAAACTGCAGTTGCACGATAGAGGGTACATCAAACGGTCAGTCGGAGCTTTAAGTCTCACAAGTATACTTTTCACCAGCACTTCGCGTAATCGTTTTCGCGAACACGGCTCCGTCTGGTCACGTAAGGCAGCGCGACGTTGCTATTATTGCGACTGTATTTTTACAGTTCACGTGCGCTTCTGTTTCAAGACTCACCATACATTCGGACGAACGACACTGTTATTTTCACGGTTCTTTGAACACTTAAAACACTCCAAAGACTTATTTGCGAGCCGCGGACTGTTATTGCGAAGATTTTCGCATGTTACGACGTTTTTCACGAATTTTCTGTTTGTCACTCGTGAGAAATATTTACGATTATACAGTATCCGCGGAAAAATGTTTTTCTCTCACGGATAACCGGCATCTCGGCAGTAACGTCAGACGACCTTATTCTGTTCGATCACCTCTCTACAACTTGGGACGAATTATGTCTCCTCCGACCAAGGAACTCTCAAGAATTTGCACGTGGAATAATGCAGTGCTCCGAAGAGCGCAGCATTCTTTGCGCTCTTTAAAAATTGATTAGATTCTTTATCGTAATGTTTATAAACGAAAATTACTGATGATTCAAATATTAATACGATTTAGATTTTATTTGATTATGTCTTTCCGACACAGCCTATTATTCTTACAAACTTTATTCTCTTTATAGAAATATTAAGTATGCCTTCTTCAATCGTCTTTGATTCTCAATTCGATTTTCAATTTTTAATATGTTTCTAATTATATACATGGATTTAAAATATACTTTGCGTTCGACCGCACATTAAAATCGCGTTACTGTAGAGAAACCTCTTAATTTGTTAAAATTTTTTTCTATGATTGTTACCTAATGACAGAAGCAAACATCTGCGGTCTATGATCTATTCATAACTCTCGTTGGTTTTCCAGTAAAAATTGAATGTCCAAATGCACAGTTTTGTCAAGCGTGCATGTCACTATAAATACAAATCATATTTTTATAGGCGAAACCCGGAGAATTTGCGCCACTTTTTGAAGTAAATTCGCGAGCCGAGCTCTCGCATTCAAGTATATCACTTAAAACCGGAAGATTCGTACTCGCGCGAAGCTTATCGGTATTAGAGAGAACATAAAGCTTTAATGCGGATTTTTGCTGACACATTTACGCATCACCGCAGAAATATCTCTCTTGAACGTTATATTGAACGTACTCGATTCGAATTCAAGCACCTTCAAAAATCTCAGAGGCATCCAAAGCGTATCCGTTCCCCAAATATCGCATAAAGTTTATCACATTCGAGAAACCCGAGAAACCTTCCACTTTATCGCACCCCGAATATTTCACAGATATATTTTCTCTTGTATTTCGATCGGTCCTTTTTAAATACCAGAAACACGCTGCAATGTTCCACTCGTATTCACGTAATAATTTTGTACAAGAGAAATTTGCACAGGTGAGAGCATTTTAATCCGGATTTCACTGAACGCGTTTCATTGCACTCTCACTTCAGCTACCATCCCGTTGCCGCAGAATCCCGGGGATCGAATTTATTTCAAATTTCACTCGAGCACCTCGAGCACATTCTAAGACAGTTGTTTCCGTAAAATAGATTCCTTGTGTGATTCTTCCCCTAAAATTCTCTACAAATTCTCCACGAAGCACGTAACGTTTCTTCTTTTTCGCCACGCCGCGATGTACTCTTAGTCTCTGGGAATTCAAGCGTTTTCTCTACGTCAACCGGGATTCCTCGATCACTCTGCGATTTCACCGAAAATCCTCGCATTCCCGCAAATACATCTCACCGTTCCCGAAAACACTTAGATCGATGAAACTCGCGAAGCGCGCGAAAAGAAAACGGGTTGCCCGATAAGCAATAAACAAACGTGTTGCTGTCAGATCAAGGGATGAAATCCAAAGATGAGTAAATCTACTTTCTTAATCGCACACGCGGTTTACTTGGGAACTTAGGATCTGTCAACGATCGATAGATCCGCGATTACGGTCACTCACTCGCACCTATCGATCGCCATCGATTCATTCTCGTGTATTTAATTCCATTTTTCTCTCATTAAAACGCACCCCTTGTGATTTTCTTCGATGACTTTTCGATCGACGTGCCTCGACAATCGCCGTTCGAAATTTTTAGTCACACCAGCCGAACGGTGCGACGTGGCGACGGCGACGGAATCGGCCGGTATCGCCGAAACAGGACGGAATCTCGATTTTTTCTCCTTGAAAAGTGGCTTCACTTTAGCGGTGGATGCGCGCGCGAAACCACCACGAGTGATGCTGACGTTGGACTGGAGCCTCCGACGCGGCGCTAGCGTCGCTACGAGCGAGGGGCAAACCAAAATCACCCTCCTCCGCGTCGCGACGTTCACCCCCCGAAGGAGGAGGGTGGCTGCAGTGGCGGAGGAAAAGCTAAGTCGCCCGGAGTTTAAGGTGCGAATCGCGCAAGAGAATAAGAGATTTCTTGGAGAAGCCGACTTGCTATGCAACTACTATCTTCTTAGAAGATAAATCGTGCTTTTCTTCAATTGTAGATTTGCACAAAGATGAGTCTAGCGTATATTTTATGATATTAATCTTCTATTGCTTTTATATCTCATAGACGCCGTAACTTAAAATTTTCATGTGTATATAATAATTAAATGAAATATAAAACGGAAGAAGAGAAATGAATTCGAAATTTTGCTAATTATTCCAAAGATATAAAATCCTCCAAAGAAAAGTGAAAAATATTGATTTTCACGAAAGTATAATAAATGAAATAATGTGTTAATAATTGCACCGAGACATTTTCAACTAATTAAAATATGTACTTCCAAGAACATTTGTCCTAGATACAGTTGGGGAAAATACATATTTTGTCGTGCTTATTATTGGACATTTATGAAGCGAACAGTTTCGATCATGGCAATCATATCGACGTTAATAGCTCGCTCTCGACGTGGTATGTCAATTATGCATACACATATGGATATAATACGTGCAATACAGTGTTGACCATGGATGGTAACGTACACTCCTGATTCGCCTCCGTTTGTTACATATCGCGATGTAACGTGTCAGAAGTGTCTATTGATCTCAGTGATGTCGAATGCATAGAACGGTCTAATGCGTTAGCAGTATCGAATGGCCGATGCGCCGGCAATAGATCATCCGACGGGTGGCTGAGATTTCGGAAATTACCTATCCGATATCGCGACGCCGCGATTTGCAAAAACGGCGG